>NC_053423.1:5945429-6245429 GCF_016859285.1 Xiphias gladius | reverse complement strand
TGTAATGTTTTTGTCCTTTAATACTATTGAGCTGAACATATATGTATTACTTTTTTAGACCTCGTGATCAGAAATTACTGATTTATATAGTAGAGGTGATTTATTTTGTCATTTTATACGATGATATCCCATTATTTTGTTATCTGTTTCTAGAATGTCATGGCCACAAAATAAATGTGCTGGACTTGCAGTGTGTACATTAACATTAACTGGAACAGAGGAAAATATCTATGCAAGAGCATTTACACATACCATGTACTTACCCCACAAATAAGAACAGATGCCAATTATATTTTCAAAAATAAATGAACATTCTGTGAAATTTGCTGTTGCCCTTTTTTTTATGCCTGTATAAAAAAGTTTAGGAAATCCTAGATATTAAATTGATGACCTGTGTATCATCCGGGTAATCTTTTGAAAGACACTTTGTCCAATGTGTTTTCAGTAGAAACATCCGTCATTTCGAGACAATATGCAAGGTAGATAAGATGGGTGCAGAAGTATTGAGTTAATTGAACTATCAGAGATTCAGAGTCTGGAGTAAAACCTTTTCAAAAGTAATCAGAAATGAAAAAAGCGAAGTGACGTAACAAAATGACTTGGTTACAAAATGACTGATGTGGTTAGTGATGGGAGTAGCATTATTGACAAAAGTTGATAAAATCACCACTCCTACAGTAAGTTTCAGACCACCTTGATTACACACATCCCGCAGTTCTTCTAGAGCCAAATAACAGACCAAGAGTAGATTTGTAAGGGACAGTATCATAAAATTGTGTGTACCAATAAGGCCGTGACTGCTGTACAATGTTACCTGAGAAAAAGAACAAGCAAAGGCTTGTTGTATCTGATTTTGCGAGATTTGCTCTCCCTATCTCAGGTGTATCTTAAAAGTCCCAGCGTGCCTGCTCAAACAAATGTTAGGTGGTGGCCTTGTTTAATACTGATTAATCAAAGGCAAAAAAGGGGCATATCTCCACATCTCAGTTGCCTAATGGTACGGATATGAAGTCACCTGTCACGAAACGTGGTGACCAGAGTAGACAAAAACACCTAAATAAGGTCTGATAAGGGCTACTTGTTATGTATTATACCATACCACCTTTATTATTTTGCACAAAGTCACACTGTTAAGAAATTCCCTGTGCAGTCAAACCGCTGATGTCTATTTTGGCATTTAGGTGAAATTTATTTTTACTCTTCAACTGCCGTAGTTAAATGCGAGTTTCACATGAGTTGTTCCTGGAGCTCTTGGCTTAGCTGAGTGTCAGTTCTAAGAAAAAGTTGATGCTGACAAGAAGCTTAAAAAGTTTGTCATCAGTAGCTGGAGTTTTAAGGGGAAACTCAGGGTGGATGCCAAAAGTAGGCCACACCTCCAGATTATGGCCAAGAGTTGATCCTCTAACTGCGTCAATATTGGAGACCCACTGTAGGAGAGCAGTTGCCCAAAGCTAGCTGTAGAATCTATTCCCATTGTACGTCTATTTCCAAGACGGGACATGATGGACTGAGTGGAAAAAATTCTTAAGGTAAGCTAAGAAAATTTTGCCAGGTTTTGGGAATGAACATTTTAGGTCAGTCATGCAATTTTAAGACTTTCTGTACAGCAAAGAACGTGAGATTTAAGAGAAGGACGTGATTACGCTAGTCGGAGGCACTGTGAAAGGCAATAAAAGAACTCTACATTCAGACCTCAGCCTAAACTTTCCTAATGGGGTACGAGGCTGAAACCAAACATTCCTGATCACTGTGAAAGTGTTTTATCAATTATTGAAGGCATCTCTCTTCAAAATACTAAACTTTGTAAGTAAGTGAGAACATATAACTGGTGAGTAGTAGGACAGATTTTTGAGGTTTCAGAGTATCAGTGGAAAGTCTTATCAGAAAAGAGAATATCTATGAAAAATGTACAGTGAAATATTTGTAACAGATAACAGAATATTATGCTAAATCAAAGCTTATTTGTATATTTTTCGTATTATTTCACTAACTTAGACTTTGTCTCTTTATTGTGTTGTAGCTCCACAGTTTATAAAGTTTCCCTCCTGCAACATTTAAAGACAGACCTCCAAAGAGTCACAGCTCAAAAGAAGTGAATCAAAGCTGAACTCATGGATTGGAAGTTTCTCCAGGGTCTTCTTAGTGGAGTCAACAAGTACTCCACTGCCTTCGGACGCATCTGGCTATCAGTGGTCTTCGTCTTCCGGGTGATGGTCTTCGTGGTGGCTGCCGAGCGTGTCTGGAGCGACGACCAGGGACAATTTGATTGCAACACCCGCCAACCGGGTTGCACCAACTTGTGCTATGATTACTTCTTCCCCATCTCCCACATTCGCCTGTGGGCCCTCCAGCTCATCTTCGTCACCTGCCCTTCATTCATGGTGGTGTTACACGTGGCCTACCGAGAGGAGCGGGAACGCAAGTACCAAGCCAAGCACGGTGAGAACTCACGGCTGTATGACAACACGGGCCAAAAGCATGGCGGCCTCTGGTGGACTTATCTGATAAGCCTGTTTATCAAAACCACCTTCGAAATCCTGTTCCTCTACTTCCTCCACTACATCTATGACAGCTTCAAGCTGCCCAGGAAGGTCCAGTGTGATATCAGTCCCTGTCCCAATTTGGTGGACTGCTACATTGCCCGGCCCACCGAGAAGACCGTTTTCACCTACTTCATGGTGGGGGCTTCTGTCGTGTGTGTGGTGCTCAACGTCTGTGAGATTTTCTATCTTATTGCGTCCCGGGTGGTGAATCTCAAACATCAAGGGAGCACCCACACTTCATCTAGGAGGATCCATCCTGGCATGAACTGTGGTGGCTGCAAGTCCTCTCTGACATCCTAGCTGGAGACCACGTGTAGAGAATCAAGATGCCTTCTTATGATTCTGTTTGATTAACTATAGGGTGATCTTTTTTTTTTTTCTCCATTATTAAAGTTCACCTTTTTTCAACTTTGACTTAACACAATAGTCCAATGCCTTTATGTACATTGAAAGAGTTGTTTGTCGCAGTATTTGTTCCTCCTGCCCATACTGGCCGTGTAGAGATCCCTCCCTAATGTGATTCAAATGTAAGAGATGGAGGACATCCACTTGCTTTGTCTAACTCAGACTGCTGAAGCCTCAGATGAAATGCAGAATGCATTTTTGCACAGAACAGGGATTGTGGATTTGTCCCACATGTCTTCACTTTAGGAAATAATCTGTTAATGGCCGTCATGGACAGGAGGAATAATTCTAGCAACCAGTAACTCTTGCATTGTACATAAGGGAATGTGTGTATTGTTTTGGGATGTGGAAATGATGAACCTATCCCTTAAGGGAATTTTAATTTTCTATGCCTTTTTCTATATAAAAGTATCTATTTTGACACCAACATTCTATGCTCATTAATGTTATTAGTTATTTTCCACATGTGTAACAAATATTTCTGTACCAGAAGAGAGTTGAATGATACATGATGGACTGAGTGATCATTAAATTAAAAGAGGATGCTCATAGATTTGTGGCCGTTGTCAGCATAACTATGACCAAAACTGACATTATAGGTTGTTTTTTTTTTTTAATTCCGTGAGAAAGATGGTCAAAGCCCTGAGAATAAAGGCTTTTTTTAACCTTGGATTGAATCACAGAAAATGCACGTTCATGGGAAAGATCTGCTTTCTCCTCCTTTAATGGCGCTGTTTCTCCACCTGGTGGCATTGACGGCATACTACATTATCACGGGAAGGTGGTGTAGCTTTCACAAAGCAAGGCAATGGTCCCTTTCACGTAACTGATTGCGCATTATATGTTAGACTAAAGGTCGAGTTTGAATTCCTACAATGTTCATGACCCATAGCTTCTGTGCTACTCATGAATAACTTTATAGTAAGGTTCGCGCACATTAGGATTTTAAAAGTACCTCTTAAATCATATAAACTTTTTTTTTTTTTTTTTTGTACTAACATAACATTTCAATAACATGATCTTAATATTCTAAATTGTATGATCGGCACAGACTGTCATTTTTTCTCCCAGGCTTTGATCCAGGTGTTCACACCGGAACTAGCATAAATGATTAATGTCCTTAACGCGCCACATGCAGCAAAAACAACCTTTAAATGCTAAAAAAAAAAAAAACCCATGTGTGAATAACCTCGATTGACTGTAGCGCAGCACATACTAATTTCAGACGTTTTTTTTTTTTTCTCCATTATTAAAGTTCACCTTTTTCAACTTTGACTTAACACAATAGTCCAATGCCTTTATGTACATTGAAAGAGTTGTTTGTCGCAGTATTTGTTCCTCCTGCCCATACTGGCCGTGTAGAGATCCCTCCTAATGTGATTCAAATGTAAGAGATGGAGGACATCCACTTGCTTTGTCTAACTCAGACTGCTGAAGCCTCAGATGAAATGCAGAATGCATTTTGCACAGAACAGGGATTGTGGATTTGTCCCACATGTCTTCACTTTAGGAAATAATCTGTTAATGGCCGTCATGGACAGGAGGAATAATTCTAGCAACCAGTAACTCTTGCATTGTACATAAGGGAATGTGTGTATTGTTTTGGGATGTGGAAATGATGAACCTATCCCTTAAGGGAATTTTAATTTTCTATGCCTTTTTCTATATAAAAGTATCTATTTTGACACCAACATTCTATGCTCATTAATGTTATTAGTTATTTTCCACATGTGTAACAAATATTTCTGTACCAGAAGAGAGTTGAATGATACATGATGGACTGATTGATCATTAAATTAAAAGAGGATGCTCATAGATTTGTGGCCGTTGTCAGCATAACTATGACCAAAACTGACATTATAGGTTGTTTTTTTTTTAATTCCGTGAGAAAGATGGTCAAAGCCCTGAGAATAAAGGCTTTTTTTAACCTTGGATTGAATCACAGAAAATGCACGTTCATGGGAAAGATCTGCTCTCTCCTCCTTTAATGGCGCTGTTTCTCCACCTGGTGGCATTGACGGCATACTACATTATCACGGGAAGGTGGTGTAGCTTTCACAAAGCAAGGCAATGGTCCCTTTCACGTAACTGAGTTATTTTATGATTGCGCATTATATGTTAGACTAAAGGTCGAGTTTGAATTCCTACAATGTTCATGACCCATAGCTTCTGTGCTACTCATGAATAACTTTATAGTAAGGTTCGCGCACATTAGGATTTTAAAAGTACCTCTTAAATCATATAAACTTTTTTTTTTTTTTTTTACTAACATAACATTTCAATAACATGATCTTAATATTCTAAATTGTATGATCGGCACAGACTGTCATTTTTTCTCCCAGGCTTGGATCCAGGTGTTCACACCGGAACTAGCATAAATGATCAATGTCCTTAACGCGCCACATGCAGCAAAAACAACCTTTAAATGCTAAAAAAAAAAAACCCATGTGTGAATAACCTCGGTTGACTGTAGCGCAGCACATACTAATTTCCAGACTTTTTTTTTTCTGCCACAATAAACACAAGCTGGCCACCAAACGCGCACCTGCGCTCGTCTGCGTCAAAGTTGCCCAAAATTCAACAGGCAACTTGCAATTAGTAACGGTGGTTTCAAAATAAAGGCACAACACGCCCCACCCTGTAAAGAGGAATTGTCTGCTGGAGTCTATGTAACGGAAATTTCCTATTTTTTATAGTATTGATTTACTCCGCACAATTATTTCTTAAACATGTCATTTATTTTGGTATTTTTTATTCAGTTGTTTAAATAAGCGCAATTCTGCTTTTGCTCAGTTCGTGCAGCTTATCCAACGTTCATTTAAGAAAAAAAACAAAAACTAAACGACACGAGTAGTAGTTGGCGAAGTCATCAAACTCTGCTAAACTGACATTGTAACCGCACCGCGACAGGCTCCGAGACCAGGTGAGATTTTATTTTGAAATGTTTGAGCAGAAGCGTCGTTATCTGTGCGTCCTGCTGACTGACTGGGGGGGGGGGGGCGTCATGCTGTGTGGAGAGGAGGCGATACGCCGATGAAGTCAAGACGGAAGACTCCATCGATTTAAACGAGTGGCGACCGGACAGAGATGGCCGGCGCAGGTAATAAATACGCCCGGGAGGTTCACTGGAATGGATGGATGGATGTGTGTGTGTGTGTGTGTGTGTGTCTGTGTCTGTGTGTTTGCAGACAGTGTTTGTTTCAAAGTTTCGGACTGTTTGAACAGGTGCGGTGGTGGCTTGGCGCACCACTCTGGGGGCGATGAACCCGGGTATCCTGTGAGGACAGCTTTGAAATTGCGTTATCATACTAATATTTTTTTTTTTTAACTATTTTGGCCAGGGTCGTTTTAAAGGGGTCACATGGTTTCCTTGCAGCGTGAAAAAGTTTGAACAACACTTGTATCAAAGTGGTGGTGGTGGTGTTGAATAATGTTTTTTTTTGGGTCCTGATATTTTACTACTAATTTGTCCTGTGGCTGTGGCGGATCTGTTTAGCGCCCACACGGGTAGAGTATCAGAGGCTGAGCAGCGTTAATGCTAATGTGAAATGCAAATTGTCCCCTTTTACATGCGGGCTCGTCTCAAAGAATGCAGAGCAGTGTGACAACCGGGGCAGTGGCCAGGTTAAAATGTGTCCTACCTGTGTCACACTCACACACAAATATAAAGACTTTCATTCCAAAACGCCACTTACTTCTAGTTTTCATGATTTTCATGATGTAAGGAAAGTTAATCCTGTGTAGCATTATGTGCATGAACTGAGTTCAAACGACCAGATCAAGTAACCAATGACCACATTTAACAAACTGTTCAAATGTAGATACGCAGCGTTACATGCACTTGTTGTGACAGGGGTTGATTACAGTTAAGCCCAGGCACAAGTTTTCTTCAGTTTGTTACTCTCCACGTAGCATTTTCTTTGCTAGGTTTCAGGGTTTTGTAAAAATTGGGATTTAGTTTAAATTTGATATTTTAGCTGTCATGGACCAGCACAATATCAGTCTTATCTGAATGTTGCTATCCATGTGGTCAGTGTATATAAAAAAAAAAAGAAATGAAAAAAAGTACATTTTACATAATTATCCCCCTATGCTCATACTTTTATAGAAACTGAAAATGTTGCTTAAATATTTGTTACCATTTTATTTCAGTTACTTTTAGAGGCAACAGTTATCGATTTAGCGTATTTATCCTCTTGACTCCAATTGTATTTATGTAAAATGTAGTTGGTTTTTTTTTCTTATTCTTCGGTCAACTCTATACACATGTTTGGGACAGTTCCAGTGTGCGCAGCCTGCACTGTAGTTATGTGCTTAGCAGCTAATCATTAATGCAGGTGACATCTCTGTGGAGATTTTGACCGGGCTCTTGTGTGTCTCTGACCAACACCACATGGACAACGTGGATGATGAAACGCTATCTGAAATCACTGCAACACTCTCTGCCCTCTATTGAGGTTCTTGATGTTTCACTGCCTGGAGCATTAACTTGTTTCTTCTCTTCCCTCCACTCTCCAGGAGGGTGTTGTTCAAGCCTGGAGGAACCCAAGGCCCTGATGAAGATGGGTCTGAGCATGGTTCTCATTGGTCACATTAACTTCCTGTTGGGGGCACTGGTGCATGGTGTGGTGCTCAGACACATCAACCTCCACAAGCAGGCCCGGGCCATGGAGTACGCCATCTCTAACGTAGTGGCTCTCACCTCTGGCCTGGTGGTGAGTGTCTAAAGATCTGGGCCTTGTACTGATCTTATAGCATTTCTGCTATATCAAAAGGGAGTTTCAGAGAAGCAAGAACACATTCTTTCCATTAGATAAGAGAAAAGACTGAAAATGTTCCTAGAATTGATCATTAAGTGCTGTAGAAACGTTCTTGATTTTTTTAAAAAACAATCCATATTACAGCAAATTATCTTTCGGCTTAATGCCACGGAAGCTTCTCTTTAGCTGTATGAAAATACATTTTGTAAAAGTTACATACAGTACATAAAAGTGTGTGTGTGTGTGTGTGTGTGTTAAAATAGCTCCATGTAGTCCCTTAAAAATCACGTAGGACAATGTTCAATCCTGCAAATGGTTTAGAATCTGTCAAACAAATCACTGGATCCTTCTAGTCATTAGGGTTACTTGTAATATTATATATAAATAATCTTGAAAACCCCTCTTTTTATGTATGTAGCAATTTAAAATATAGGTGATTGTACCTTATTTCAAACTGATTAATCAAATTGACAATCTGAATTGAATGTAAAGTTAAAGGGCTCTTGAGTGATGATTTTGTCGGGCCTGACAAAAACAACTTTCAGAACACACAGAAAGGCACTTAAACACACATTTGAAATGCTCGTAATGACAGACTTTGCCTGCGTTGCTAACTTGAGTGTCTTGAGACTGGGTGAGAAATATATGATGTGATTGGAACAATAACTGTCTTGGCTCTGCAGGGAATTGCTGTTGGCGTTCTGGCTATTGTCCTGTCTAAAAACAAGAGGAGTAGAGGCCTGGTTAGTATCACTTGTGTTTTTCCTACAAATTGTTCCTTTTTTCATTTGAAAGTTCTCAGGAAGTGATGACAAAAAGATAAAAAATACACACAGGCAACTATGTACAGTATGTTCTGATGTTTTAACTTTCTCTCTTCCACTTTTAACTGATCCCTCTCTACTTTGCCAGATCAGCATTCTCATGGCACTAGTTTTCATCTTTCTAAATGCACTGCACATACACTTGCACTCTCTCTCTTTTTCACACTTAAATCCCGGCTTTTCTCTCTCTTTGTCTGGTCGGGAGGACATAAAGAAAAGCCCTCTGAGCTCCTGCGTGTTGCTCCAGGTGTCTGAATCCAGCCCTGCAGAGCTGGAGGAGTCTGTTTTGTTTTTTGGGTTTTTTTTTTGTTTTGTTTGTCCTCTCTCCCTCCGGTCGTGCAGCGCAGCTTTTCCTCTCTGTTTATTCAGTCAGCTGCCGGGCTGCTCAGACGGGAACAAGGAGGGAGCGATCTGAACAGGAATGAGTAAGCTCGGACAAACCTGCCATGATAAACCACTCCCAGTTTCCTTTGTTAGTGAGAGCAACTGTGTGCTGGGCAGGGCAGAGCTGACAAGATGCAGGTTACCCCTGCATCCGTCTCATTATCTTAACATGTAATCTCAACACTCCCTTTTTTTGACATTAACATAGGTCTTTATCACATGCGCTGGCCACTACAATTTCTAATCTCCCAGACAGATTGCGTTATTTCTCATTGTTCTTATCAGGTTTTGATTTAACTACTCGGTAATCTTCTGATAGCAATTAGTCTACAGACTTTCTGTACCTATGTCTCACCTTCTGTGAACTTTTTACAGAATGAGTTTCTCTTCCCAGAACATTTTATCATTTCTTATCGTGCGTAGGCAAGAGCGGTGGTTTCCAATGCTGACGCTTTTTACCGAGAGTTTGGGTAAGGCTGGCATTGTGCCATGTTTTTCTTACTATCAACAAATCCCATAAAAGACCAAAACCACCAGCATGTTAGTTGGTCTTTCAGTATCGGAATAATGCCTGAAAACATTAATGGATTATCAGACTAGTTGCTGAATATTTGTATGTAAATCAACTAATTGATTAATCGACCAATCATATCAGCTCATGCGATTTGTTGACAATACGAAAAATATATCGCCAGACTTATTCTTTAAACCCTGTTTAATCATATAGGACATCAACAAGAATCAGAAATCCTTAAGGAAATGAGAAGTTCACAGTAAATTCAATTTTTTAAATGTTCTTTCAGAAAAGGTTATATAGCATGCTTTCTGTCGCACTTCATTGACTTTATTTAGCATAAATTCTTGGATCCTATGTGGATGTTTTCCTAGATAGATTTATCATGGCGTTTGCATGGTGTTCAAAAGGGGGACTCCACTGATTTAGAGTGAAACCGGTCAGAATCGCTGCAGCAGCTGCAAAAAATTCTGACCTAAAGGCCCCGATTAAACCTGGTATTAACATGTGATCCTGGTCTGGTTAGAGTATTCGGATAGTGAGGAACTATTCCACGGGCCTCTGTTAAGTGACCTTTCAACTGGCAGGGCGGATTTTTTTCTGAAGAATGTGGTTACACTGTGCAGACTGTATTGCACATGGTTTCCACATGGTGATATCATCAGGATTATTTTTTTCAAAGTTGACCAAAAGCTCCCTGAAGAGACATGCAGCTGTTTTCACAGGCTGAGTGCTACTCCTTATGACAAGTAAACAGATTTTCATGTATCAAATCAGTGGAGTTGTGTGACACTTGACTATAAAGTATTTGAAACATTTTTAAGTCATATTGCTGTTTTCATTCATTTTCATTCAATTGATCGTCAATTGATTTTTTAAAACTATTTCTTCAGTAACATATTTCAGATTTTTAGTAAACATTCGTTTTCCTACCTTTTTTTTCCATTTGCCTCTGTATGTTATTGCTTATCCTTAAATATTACACTTTCATGTTGCAACAAATGCCTTAAATCTGCTGTATTTGCTCTGGTGGTATTAATATTGTTTATTCTTTGCTGAGCTTTTATCTATTTGCTGCTGCGGACGCCCCAGTTCCCCAACTGGGAGCATTAAAGCTTCATCGTATCTGTCATCGAGTTTTTCTTTCCTAATGATTTTAGTCGTGTGTCTCCCACAGACGTGGTCACTTTTCGCAGTCAGTTTGGCGGCGGCAGCCATGGCGGCAGCTTCAGGCATCGGACTCTTCGTGTCTGTTGTGAGGGCCATCATTCACGGCGGGCGGAGCCTCCTTACTCACTGCCGCTTCCCCGATGCCAGTGGCTACTCCAGCGTTACCAACGAGTGTCCGTTTGACCCCACACGCATCTATGTGAGTGTATTAGTGTGCACTGCAGACGCTGAGATCAAAGCTTGAACCGGGACCTTTTTCTGCTGCAGCTGGCTGTTTGATCAGCTGACTCTTGTCACCGCGGCAGAAACAGAACAGAGGGGTGTTGCTGAGCGTCATGGCGGCTGTGTCCCTTGTGTGTGTGTGCTTTTGTGTTTGTGTGTGAATAGGGTGTGAGCAGGGCCCGCTCTGGCCATTTTGGTGCCCTAGGTGAGATTAGTAGTTGGTGCCCACACACAATGGATTATATAAAAAGCTTTTAAAATACAACATATTGTTAAAGATGAAACCAGTGGTTTCCAACCTTTTTAGCTTCTGACGTCTTACAAAAATTAGCGTGTAGTCGGCGTCTCATTTCAGAAGTCTGAGTTGTTAACAGCTCCACCAAATCGTTACTTTTCCTTCTAAACTTCTCACATGGTTTCATTTCAATAAATGATCAAATGATTCAATATCTCAACAAAAATCAAAGATTAGAGAAAAAGTCCAAAAACTGAAAACAGATTTGTGTATCAGAACTTTGGTTTTTCTTTTTTCTCTCTCATATTAATCATCTCACGACCCCTTGGATTTATCTGGTGACTCGGTGTATAAAACTGTATATAAAGTAGTTCAAACTAGCTCCCCCTCCAACAGCTCCAACAGGAAAATGCTGCTTACACACTGATGCTTCAGTATTCATCATATAATAACCTAGTAATATATTAGTCAGAGGGACCAAACCAGTACTTTTACCTTAGTATTTTAACCACATTTTGCTGCTAATGCTTATTTTCTCACAGGAGTTTTACTTGTAGTGGAGTAATTTTACATTGCTGTCTTGGTACTATTACTGAAGTAAAGGATCTGAATACTTCTTCCACCATTCAGATTCATATCATTCAATCTACCGTAGTATTATTATCTACCTTTAGCTTAATTGCTATTTAGCTAGCTAGCTACTACAAAGGAAACATCTACACACAAAAAAAGCACATTTTAAATTCAACAGAAGATGACACGCCTCTATATTGGGCTTTCTTTCCTCCTCTTCCTTCTGTTTTTATCCTCGTGCACCTGAAGGCTTCGACCTTTCTCCTGTGAAATAATTTGAGCTCATAATAATTGAAAAGTCCCTCCGGATGATCCACTCTAGCATTTGCCGTCAGTCAGTCAGTGTTACGTCACAGACTTGGTGGAGTGATGCACAATTGCGCATCAAATGGTTCCCATCATCCCCCGCTGTCGGTGCGCACTGTACAAGTGCAGTGCAAGGCAGATGAAAAACTGTGAGGAGCAGCAGTGTTCATTCCATCATGTTGTCAACCTGTGACTGGCAGTTCAGGGGGCGCAGTATGTTTAATATGGGAATTAAAAGGCCGTTTTTGATAATGTTGTTACTGTAACCATGAATAATACAATTATGTTAGTGCCTCCCCCGACATTCAGCGCCCTAGACAAATGCCTATGTTGCCTATTCGATGAGCCGGCCCTGGGTCTGAGAGTAGGAGAGAGTGAGACACTGTGTGCCTGTCTTTTCTGTCACTCAGTCAGTCACACTCTGCAGCCCATAAGCTGGTGACAGATATGCTGACCTGACCCTGTTGGTCCACTTCAGGCTCTGTCCTGCTCCAGTGTGCTACAGATGGACTGTCAGGCCGGCTCAGCCTCACAGCTGCATCCACACATCAGCACCACTTTGGCATTTTAGCACGGCTTGTAGTCCACAATTTGTCAGTTAGGTGACCTTTGTCTTAAGCGGGGTTTATACTTGACACTAGAGGTTAATTGCAGCCCTGCCATATATACATACAGCGTAGGTTTAGAGTTATCGTTCCGTGCCGGATTTCACCCAGTAAAAGCACAAACGCAGCAGCAGACAGTCATATAGTCCCCACAGCAGCAGTGTTTTTACATTCTTTCATTTGATTTTGTGACAGAACGAGAGTGGGAAGGCTTGACTTCTGTCATGCCTGTTTACAGAAACAGTGTCACGGAAAGCAGTGATCACGCAGAGCTGAGGGTTGTCTAGCCGGACTGTCAAACACACAGATAAGTAGGAAACACTTTATTGTCTTTCGTAGGGGACTTGATAAATACTCTACATTAATACACACTAAAAATGTCTTTATACCTGCTTACAACTACATTAGAGTGTGTTGTAAACCATCTATTAAATACATGTACACTGCTTATAAATGCTAAATAGGGGGACTTAAAGTAAAGTGTTATGATAAATGCTTTATGTATTTATAGTTACTACAAGCACCTTTTGGCTCACTGGAGGTTTGTTTGCTGTCCTGGACAATTTGTGCAACTTGTTGATCGAGTGAAATTAAAGCCGTGCCTCTGTGTAAGTACACATAGGAGCTATGACAGCGACAGTGATACCAAACACTGTGAGTGTTTTAGCATGGGCTGCTTGCAGCTGAGCCTTTCTACCACCTGCTCAATATTGTCGTCACTATCAACAGTCTCCACCAACGGAAACTTGTAGAAAACACAAGCAGCCCATGCTGATCAGTCACTATCAGACAGGTTTTTTAACAAACCCCCAGGTTAGTTGTACCTATTTGGAAGAGAAAATAAAGGCAAATAGTAAAATTTACACCCAAACTGTTCATTTTGGTGTTACATCATTGGAAAGTGTGTCTTAGGCTTCTGGTTCTGATAGTTGCTTAGAGGCAGTAATGATGGCTATGCAAGGTTTATTTTTGTGTGCTTCCTGCATATTTCATCTTGAATCCCAAAGAAAGTTCCAAACTTCAAACTATAAACTTCCATTCTCTTGGTAGTCTGCAATTCAGCATGCCTAACAAAAGACAGCTTCTTTTCTTTAAATTCCCTCTGTACACTTTTACTTAGAAACATTCTGCTCTGCATATTTTATTCACAGTGCTGACTCTCTTTGTGCAAACTGGAATTCCCAAACAGCAAACACTGCTGCTTTGTTGTTTGCGGTGCTCCACAGCCATCTGATAAAAATATGGTTTTGTATCCGTCATAACCCACACTGTACCTCCATTTATGTTTAGCTGCTGAGCACTCTTGCCTCAAATTGTTCTCTGTATGGTCCGGCTGGTGGTTGCCACTAACTCCACTCCTCCATCCCTTCCCAGAGTACCACTCTGATCCTTTGGGTGCCTCTGATCGTGACTTGTGTCATCCAGATGGTGTTTTCTGCCCAGTGCTTTGCTGTCTGCGTGTCATTCCTGGGTCTTCCTTGCTGCCCTAATAGGAAGACACCCAGAGACTATGGCAGATCGGTGAGACTTGACTCAAATACACATTGTGCTGTTTTTAAGAATTGAATTCTTTAGACATTGCAGAAGTTTTAAATAGGGCAATATATAAAAACTGGATTAAAAAACTGTCATAAAATAATTTCTCTGTGTTTTTGTAGATCAATGTGGTGAGGCCGATGGAGGAAGCTGGTCCATCTCGATATACTGAACCACCAAGAACCTACAATGAACCTCTACCGCGCTATACTGAACCTCCAAGAAGCTCTCAAGAACCTCCAAGACGGAGCAGTGCACCTCCAAGACAGCAGCACCGACTTCTTCCTCCTCCTCCTCCTCCACAGCATCCTCCCCGTCAGCACCAGAGTCTTCCTCCCTCGGAGAGGCGGCCTCTTCGCCAGCCGTACAGGGAAAGGTCAGGCAGAGAGAGGCCAGAAACAAGTGCTGGCAGTCAGCAAAGGGCACCGGAGCAATACCCACTGCTAGAGAGGGGTACGCTGGAAAGGTCCAGCTTCTGGATTTAGCCATATTTGACAGGCTCAACCTCCCCTAAGAACTATGTAATGTAGCTGTAGCTTCAAACATCATACTCACAACCCTGTTTTCCTGTCAGTACTTCTCAACTATGGACTGAGGACGTTTTATTTAGCAGAACAGTGGACTTGACCTCGAACCTGATGCATAGAATTTCTGAAGCTCGAAAGGATCTTTGTACTGCGCGTGGAATCACAGGTGTGTGTGTGTGTGTGTGTGTGTGTGTGTGTGTGTGTGTGTGTGTGTGTGTGTGTGTGTGTGTGTGTGTGTGTGTGTGTGTGTGTGTGTGTGTGAGTGAGAGCTGTGCCAGCTGTTGTTGTTGCTTGTAGAAGGAGTTAGTTAATTCAGAGAAGAGTTCGACACTTTGGGAAATACCCTTATTCTCTGGAGTTAGGACATGGTTAGCTTGACTCAGTCTTCAAGACTTTAAGTTGAACTATTACTTTAATGTTCAGGTTTACCAATACAATGGAGGCAGGAGATGAGGAAATGTCCCCACAAATGAAACCACACGGAATACACAACGTGTTTGGGAGTGCCTTCAGTGTTTTACCTGTTTTTGCCAAGGATGGAACCTCTGGTTTGCATGTCTGAGTAATTGAGAGTACAGTGTGTGTGTCCATTTTTCCTGCAGTTAGGTCAAGAAAAGTTAGTTTCATGAGAAACTTGTACTGCAAGATTTTGTATTTATTGCATAAGTAAATAAAGTTTTTATTCAAAATAATGCAACTGTTCTGTTTGTTTTGTAAGCGAATTCAGTAACCGGAAACATTTCATTTTAAAATGTGGCAATGGCAGCAGCTAAAGTGACCTGACAGGTTTGACTGGTTACACTCAGACACACATGTAGACATGCTGACAGGTACGTGAAAACACATTCACCCATATCCTGTCAGGTGTAAGCTAATAAGGGCCTGCCTTGACATGATAGTAACGTTCAGTTGTGAAACCAGACATTAGCCCTGTCCACGATGAAATACTCTTCTCCTTAATGCATGCCGTACATATCCTAAATGACCAGAAATGAGGAAGCAGTCCACACGTGAAGCTTTGAAACACTTAGGTATATTTCGATTTCAGGTCCAACGGAACAAACGTGACATCCTCACGTGAGGTTTTCATGCAACAGAAAAATAGGGAGGAAGGAAAGAGAGCTTAGGAAGGAAGAAAGAGGCGGGACTATTCATCCAACACAAGGTACCAGTTTATCAGAGGCAGTGAGAATAGAAAAGGGTTGAACTGTAATATATCATGGGGTAGCAATTGTTGTTCCTTATCCTACCAGCAGAAGGCAGTGACACTATAGGATCCCCAAAGCAGAGGTGTGGCTGGTCAGGAAGCTTCTGTGCAAATGTTTGGTACATGTTAACCTTAGCTGGACCAGCACAGCTCTCAGGCTCTGATTGCTAGCTCACTATGCCACCGTTGCACACAATTCACTCGGTGGGGTAGTAAGATGTCGGGCAACGCAATATATAAATCCCCAATTAGACCGACGTTTCAGGCTGATTATGGGCATTTTGAAAAATAAGATGTTTGTCACTTAAGTTTGGTATGAGTGGTGGATGGACGGCAGTCGGAGAAATCATACAAGTGGGATGAAGTTTTTTTTGGTTTTATTCCTCACCTTTCCCACAATGTGTAAACTGAGGCCTATCTAGTCCCCGCTTTATGGCGCTGCTGACCCACCTGAAATATTTGAATTAGTCTGGGTTTTAATGGAGCATAGAGGCAATACCAAACTATAAAATGACCCCATTACATGTAAAAGTCCTGCATTCAAACTGTTTACTTTATTAAAATGTACAGAATTATCAGCAATAAAATCTACTTAAAGTATCAAAAGTAAAAGTACCCATTATGCAGAGTGGTCCTAGTCAGTGTTATGTTATTACATTACTGGATCATTATTCAATCTAAACAAATTAACATGTAAGCAGTACCCTAAAGTTGTAGTTAGTTAAAGTGGAGCTAATTTCAACCGCTTAATTACTTTTACTACTTTTGAGTGCTTCAATCTATAACAACACATATTTCAAAAACTACTCTTACATTTTGTTTGTAAAATCTAAATCTAAAAAAAGTAACTATATAGCTGTCAGATAAATGCAGTAAAGTAAAAAGTACAATATTTGGCTCTGAAATGCAAGGGACTAGAAGTATATAGTAGTATAAATGAAAATATTCAAGTAATGTACTTGAATACTTAATGTACTATTATTGTCCAATACTTGAGAAAATGTACTTTGTTACATTCCACCACTGCTAAATACACATAGTACTGGTTTCAGCCTATGAAAAGAAATATATGCCAGTATAACAATATGTTTTTTGATAAAAGTACCCAATCGTTCTTTTGGAGGGATCTTCAGTTAACAGCCTTGAGTTTGTTGTGCATCATATCAAGAAAAAGTATTTTTTCCCCCCAAACCGTGTCTTCAGTGATAACATCAAGGCAATTTTTCAAGTAGGGCTTACCTCAAATATGCAACTTCACTTCAACTTTAAATATTTTCAGTCTGCCCAGTAGTTAGCTACGTCACAGACCGAATTTGTAGTGTGTGTTTAACCTCCAAAACAGAAGATGGCAACAGTGATCTGGCAATGGGGGCCTTGAACGTGTGATATAGGAGAGTGGTGCTGGCATCGCTGCAACCAGTGGCTCTGTTTACATATGCGCAGTATTTCAGACGGAGGTTTTTATTCTGAAATGTGTTTTATTCATTCAAGACAGTGTTTTAAAACTGTAATATCATATAGTGTAAAGTATTATATTTCATTTCAATCGGAGAGACTGATGTGACGTCATGTCTCAAAGTGTTTCACTTTCTCTGTGCTCCAAATATCAATTAAATATGTTAGAATAGGTATCCCAAATATGAAGGATTTCTATACGTGCTAATATAAACACCGCCACTGGTTTCTGTCGGATTACTATATAAGTCTGGAAAACCCTACAAATCCAAATCAGTATCTGAACTTGCTCCTGTCTCGTGAACAATGTCCCTTCATCTAACTGCTCTGTAAGCAGACTAATCCAGGAGGTTATAAAAGCATTCAGCTAGAGAGTGATGAACGAGCCCTTAGTGAGAATTCCTGTCTGTCAGAGGAAAAGAGAGTGGGGTCAGGGTTTGTCTCAAAGCAAGACAAATATTCAGTCATTTCTGCCTGGTACGGTGCTGAGGAGCCTGCAGAGCTACGAAAAGATACCGCTGTGCGTTAACTGTTTTTAGTGGATTTTGTCGTCATCTGGTTCGTAGGATCATGCAGTATAGTCACAGGTCACGACTACCTTAAGTTTACTGCTCATTGATAAAGAACTTTAAAATACTTACAAATTAAGAAACAACACAACATGGTAACACTGTAAAAGTTAGCCTCAAGCATACAGTGTATATTCACATGCACACACACATTCAGACCAAATGCACAGCCATACTTTATAAACACATGGCGGCTCAAACGATATGTGCTACTGGTGTCATTGATCAAATGCAGTATGGGAACTCCTTATTTCAGCAGAATTTCATATTCTTCCACTTTAACAAAGCCACAAATCCCAAAGAGAACAATCTGAACTCACATTGTCTCTCTCTCTCTGTCACTGTAAACTGCAATATGGTCATCTTAAACAACATATCAAAGTAAAAGCACAATAATAAGAATAAAAATGAATAAATAAAGAACATGAAGGAGGAAAACAATATGTACAAATGAAAACCAAAACACATTTAAAGTTTAAAAATCAACAAAATGCCAGGAAATTTCAATAAAAACGTAATGGGATCTTAGGCCTTCTTTTTCTCAGCGAAACATCATATAGCAGAAAAATCCCAAAAATTCCCCCCAACCCCCGTCCCCCACCCACCTCCACCCCCCCACCACCCATTCAGATCATACCAGGAAGCTACGCTACATAATACTGCCTTTCAATGCCAGAGAGTGTGCACCATACATGAAGACAAATGGACTTCATCTTATGATATTCATAGACGTACAGTATATACATGATATACATGTGTGTTGGAGGAGAAGCTGAGCAATCCCCACCCTGCAAAAAACCTTGTCAAAAGCTCCCTAGAAATCCAATGTTCCAGAGAGAGAGAGATATATTCGGGAACGTTAGCGGACGCATCAGTCGGCTGATCATTAAACGTATGCATGTCCCTTCTTTTTTCCCAAATATAAAAATTAAAGTAAAATGATAGTGATGACTTTCCTTTTCCTCTTTAAAATTCCTCCTCCATCCTTGCACAAAACAACAAAAAATATGATTATATGAGAGATGAGAACCATCATGCATTGATTTGAGTGACTGGTTCAATAGCAACAGAGAGGGTGAGGAAAAAGGGGTCGTAGCGGCGCAGGTGTTCAGAACTGGGAGGCCGAGCTGGGGTCGCACTGGAGTAGCCGGACGATGGAGGGGTCGCTTTTGGCACCTTTGATAAACTCCTCCAGGGATAATTTGCCTGCAGGACACATGGAGAGAGAAAAAATGAGAAAAAATTGCCATTATTTTGTAGGACTATGGCACTGCATCTTTCCTTTCTTAAATGTAGACAACAAAAATGCTTATTTGAAGTTTTCAAACCTAATCCAAAGCTTTGGTGTTTCCTGTGCTTAAATTTTCAGCTAGGGTTCAGGACCTTAAACATTTTTTAAAGTGTGAATCAGTGCAAAACGGTGCTTTTGTAAATTTTTCGATGTGCACAAACATGCATCTAACATCCAAGCAGGAGAATTGGGATGGGAGCTATGTGAGGTTCACTGGAAGATACAGTATGTATAGCTCAGTTATGGAATTGACTACTTGAGATGGAAGAAAAAGGCTGACCAGGAAGATATTTATTTGGGATAAACAACTTTTTGGATCTTGGTCGAGGGACATGTGCACTTTGTTTTACAAATGTGGGTGTGGTTAGGTGTTCTTAGCTATGCTAGTGGCGTGGCTCTATGGATGGTAACATCGGTCTGTCTGTTGGTCAGTTCCTCCAACACTTTGGTCCAGACTGAAATATCTTAACAACTATTGCATGGAGTGTCATTAAGTTCTGTAAGACATTCATGGTCCCAAGAGGGTGAATCCTACTGACTTTGGTAAACCCAACTTTTCATCTAACACCACTACAAGGTTAAAGTTTTTGCTTTTGGAGATGTCTTTGCAACAATTGGGTGGATTGCAGTGACATTTGGTACAGATATTCGTGGTCCCCGGAGGATGTGGCCTAATGACTTTGGTGATTCTCTGACTTTTCCTTTACCACCCCCTTCCAGATTTCCATAACTTTGGTAAATACATTGATGTTCCCCACAGGATGAATTGGTATACCAATCCCTTAGCGAGTGCCATCATCAGATCAAAATTTTTATTTGTCCAAAACTTTATGTATTATACCAAATACTTGCAAAACCTGTGACATTCCCATCAGGTGAACATGGTATATATTAGAACCGCTAACATCAGCATGTTAGCATTGTTACTGTGAACATGTTGCTGTTCTGACTTCAGCATTTAGCTCAAAGCACTGTTGTGCTGAAGTACAGCCTTACAAGCCTTTAGCATGGCTGTAGACTCTTAGTCTTGTTAAATAATGATCATCATCATTACTTTTGAAAATATGGATGATGCACAAAGACTAAGTTGGCTGATCAGAAAAGAAAGATTTAAATTAGCCAGTCACTTGGAGAAAGCCTGGCAGATGGGCAAGAAAAGCAGTTCCTTTTCTTTCTTCTGCTATTCAGTGTACAATTTATTTGATCTTTTCACATAACTAAGCTATTTGAAAGTACTGTATATAGGAAAAATTTTTTACCGTGGGATTGTATATGCATTACTGGAAGGTGCATGTTATATTTTTAATGTTTGATTTGTATCAGTGTAATCCCATGAGGGATGGGCCAAATATTTGGCATGACATGAAGTAAAAAGTACTAAAATATGCAGTCCTAAATTCTCTCAAAAATCCCTGGTTTCCAGTAAAAATGAGCACATTTCAAAAATGATCTTCAATAAATTCTCACAGTCATCTGCAAGTCCTCACTCCCATCCTGTCCTCTCCCTCTCTGCAACATGTTCATCCCTCCATGTTGCCATTTCCTCCACTCACCATCATTATTGAGGTCCATTTGTCTGAAGATCTTATCTGTCCTCTTCTCTGGCGTGGATTCATCCTCTGGCATCTTCATCACAGATGACACCATCTTGTAGATGGCCTGAGAGACAGAGCAGCAGAGCAAGCAAGAGAGAGAAAGAAGGAGAAAGACATTGGGTGAGAGCGAGAGAAAAGAAAGATAAGTGAATTCAAGCCAGCAGGGACCCATTAAGGACACTAAGCAGGAGAGAACTAAAACACAACTGAACTGAAAAATAAAGTCACTGCAGCTTTCAAGATGCTGATATACAGGCTTTGTAGTCCACATGATTCACTGACATTTGTTACTCCTGATGCTAAGAGCTGCTCCCTGGGCAGCTTTTCCACATATACCCACGCAGGGTCTGTATGGCTGTAGAACCAGCAACAAAGACTGCATGTGCCGACAGGGTGGGTGGGGGTGCTTATGAGCAGAGCTTACTGTATTGATCTGATACATCTTTATCTGTTGACTGATACAAGAAACTCCTGTCTCCCGATAGCCTTCAATTAACCTCTGCAAGTGAGCACAGAGAAGCTCTGAGTATCAGTCGACTTCAGGCACAGATCTACAATCAGCTTAAATCTCTCGCATTGGGAATATACTGTAGGTGGTAAAACTGCCGGTAGATCCTGCTCAGAAAGTAAGGTAGCTTGCATGTAATAAGCCCTCCGTGCATTTCAGTAAGACACATCAGCTTTAAAATGTTATCTCTCAAACTATAATACTGAAGTTCATGTCTTCCTACCAAAAAGGAAAAGTTTAACTTTGAAAACAGGACTCACTTATATGACACAAACAAAGTGATTTGTCCTAAGATGCATCAGCCACACATAACAAACACTGGTTTTACAGTCGTTCTTTGGATGGGGCCAAGACAGAACATCTGCAAATGTGTTTTTTAAATATAATCCATTATTTATCATTTAATATTATATTTGATATTAACATTTATCATTAAATATTATTTAAAAGAACATTAATTGAAATACTTTAGAGGACCACAGTTATAATGGCTATAAAGCACTTTTAATTGATATCTAATGGAACAATAAAAATAGGAATTGGGAAAAAGATTTTATAAATGATGACATTAATCTATCAATGCATATGTCAAATTAAAATCTTGATTATTAAAAAAAAGTAATCATAAGCACATCAATTGAAAATAGAGTAAGTAATACCTAAATAAATTATATTTATTCGTAAATTCATTTTTAAAAGAGAAAAACTTAACTTAATTTACAAATTGAATCGACAGTGGGCTACAGATTCATTTCCTCCTTGCGCAGCTCTTGTAGTGAATTGAGGCAAAGTGCTGGGTGCAAGATGAACAAATCTTCAAGCTGCTGCTGACACAACACAACATTAATTTACGTTGTTAACCAAGTTGTTGTTTCTGGTTTTAAAGAGAGTTTCTAGTTGTTAACCAAGTTGTTGTTTCTGGAGAGTTTCTTGGCCAACGGCAGTGGCTTCTTGTAACTATTGTGGTAACACTGTGCCTGGAGTAATACTGCAACACCTCTGTTTTTTTGGGCAAATATTCTCTATTCATATGGCCAATTTTTACAGAACGATTTTATGAATGATTTTATAGGGTAGGTTGAAGGTATGATCTGTTTTCCGATAATGTTGTGTAAAACTAATTTGACTTCCTCTATTATGACAATCTTTCTGTCTCTCTCGGTGTACATTGAGACAATGGGCCCCTCCTCTCTCATACAGCGGTACGTAACCTCAATGAGTTTGAGGATAATCCCAGTATTCTGCACACTCAGGGATAAACGCTGGTTAAATTTAACTCACTAATCCATGAGAACCCAGAAGCGCACACACCATAAACACACATACACAGACAACATTCAGCGAGATCTTCAGTCCAATATCTCAACATATGAGTCTCTCTATTTATTCTCTTCAACATGGAAGGGTTACATGCAGCACTAATGTAACACTGTACTTAACAGCCCTCACAGAAACTGTTGCCTGTGCCGATATTGCAATCAGTACATTAAGTATGTCTATTAGAGTCTTTGTATTTCAGTACTTGAGCCTCCCCATGCGTACTTAAACAAATTGAAGTAAGCACTTATCATAAGCACTCTGTCTATTTCTGTCTGTGCAAGTCTATATAATTGGCTGGTTCCAATAAAATGTACGCGTAGTGGGCTTTTGGGAAATTTTTCTTTATTTTGGGAAGGCACGATGGCAATGTTGCAGCAAAAAAAAAAACCTTCTAAACCAAAACATATTTAACCTCCTTGTGAGGCCATAAACTCCACCACGTGTTTATGAAAAGCTTAGTTAGGTTTGGTGACTAAGAGATTTAAGACATTACTTTGGCATTTCCTTTTATGCTCAAAAACCTTGTGACTAATATTTGGGATTCTCTTGTTCGTCACTTGTGCTTTTTACCTTGATCTTAAAGGAAATCTAATCTGTCTTTAAAGACGAACTCTACCAATTTTAGACAAAAAAGTAAACTAAAGTGTCATTAGGGGTATGACTCAGCATGTGAAAACATTTTTAATTCCTTCTGTGGCTCTGGAGGTGGCCCCTAAAGCCTGAGAAAATAACCACGATGATGTCATTGAGGCTATCTCAGCTTGGGAAGGAAACAATTGTAACTGCAAGTCTGTGTTCCAAACTCGAGACATGGAGTTTGAGAGACATGGGCCTTGAGCGGACAAAAAGAGTTTAACAAAAAGACGTAATGGTTAAATTTTGGGAAACATAGGATCTAGTTCTTTTGGTGCTTGACACATACTAGGGACTAATAGTCAGGATATTTCAGTACTACTAAATATTCTTAAATTTGGCCATTTTTAGTCATTCTAGTGGTGTAGTCAATCAGTTCACCACTTTGCTCCAAACTACAAATATTTCAATAATTACTGGATGAATTTCTAAAATTCAAAAAAAATGTTAAGACATTCATGGTCCTAAGAGGATGAATCCCTATAACTTGGTTTTCCACTGACTTTTCCTAGTTCCATCATAAAGTAAATACTATTGGTTGTGTTAAGGGTGGTGTAGGATCCAGTCTTTTTGACTTTTGAACAAATACCAGGGACTAAAAGTCAAGATATATCAGCCTCTGCAGCACAGATTTTGACCATTCTTCTTTAAATTCTGTCCCATGTGGGTGCACCAAATGCAATACTAAAGGGGTCCTTTAAAAATGTCCTGCTGAGGCTGTTTCCAAAAAGGTTTCCTCTACACTTGAGGATTAACAGATACCACAAACAAACCTGAACAGAAGCACAGCCTTTTCAAAAATGAAAAATACCCTACATACTTTTCATAGTCCAAATGCCTGAACTCATCCTTTGCCCCAAGCCAGACGACATTACCCAATGTCCTTTGCTCACCTGTACAATCTCCAGCATCTCCTCGCGGCTGATGTACCCGTTTCCATCCAGGTCGTACATGCTGAAGGCCCATTTGAGCTTCTGCTCCAACTTCCCCCGTGACGTCACGCTCAAGGCAATGATGAACTCCCGGAAGTCTATCGTCCCATCACCATTGGTGTCAAAAGTACGGAAGACGTGCTCAGCGAACTTGGAGGCATCACCGTAAGGGAAGAAATTGGCATAAATCTTCTTGAACTCCTCCACATTCAGGGTTCCACTGGGGCAGTCCTTCAAGAAGCCCTGAGGAAAAGAAAAGAGACAACATGAGGCAAGATGAGTCAAATTAAGTCCTTTAACCCTCTCTTTCAGTCACCAGGTCAATACAATTCGTCTTTATGATACAATTTTTACATCAGCAGACATTCCTATTATAACTGATAGAAAAAACCATTACAAGGCAGTCAAAAAATCAGGAATCTAATTTCTGTAACAAAACTTTGACCATTAAATGTTTCATTCATGTAATGATCCTTTCAGAACAGATTGAAGAGGTACTTTCTCAAAAGCTTAATCTTGGGCAGTCGAAAGCAGTTCTATCTTCTTTTCAAGGAATCACATTAGATAAAGCAGCATTGTGCCTGAGGAGAAAAGGGAGGTAAAAGTCATGTCAGTCTTGCTCTTTGTTGGGCAGAAATAAAGCTCTTTTTTACAAAGGCCTTTAAGATATAGGCAGTGAGGTGACAAAGTCATTGTACTGATTTGAAGCTGAATTCACTTTTTGATCATCATATTAAATATTCATGGGAAAACCAACATGGCTCTGCTCCTAATAAAAAAATTTTCATGCCAGTGTCTTTGACATTTTCAGCACGTGAGCGTCACAACTTTTAGCGAGGCTTTCTGACCCGAAGCTCTGATTTATTGGTAATATATCACCAAAAATGACAAGCTGGATAAATTCTCCAAGACCTCAGGCACCATAACATCCTGTGAAATAAACTATGGAGTTTATATCAACCTCCGGCATCCAGGAGCTGTTAATCTGCTGAGAGCAAACACCATGACCACTGTCAGTGTGAAGAGACCCCGGGGTCAGTTAGGCCTAAGTGACATGCCAGGGAGGTGAAAGTTTAACATGTACAGCTCTTATTCAGGACAGCTCACACAGCTGTTCCGTAGGTCTAATCCACGCATAAAGCCATATAGCCATTACACAAACACACATCTGAGCACACAAGATGAAATTTATTCATGCGGTCAGTTCACTGTGGCACTACATCATGCCAAGATCTAATCTGGTCTCCCCAGTGGATTAACAGACTGGGAGCAAACGTCACATTCAAGGCAGCTGTCGGTAGTAATAATTACTGATGAAACCCGACTTTACTGAGGAAGGAAGGCTCTGGCAGATTCATTTTTCATTACAGCAGTATATGCCTTATTACAACTGCCAATTTAAGATTATTTTTTGTACTTGCTTTATTACAGACAATGTTTTCAGTTGTTACTCAGTGTCGATCTGTGTTGAGAAGTGTTGACCAAAGTGATAGTTGTCCTAGCTTGACCATAACTGAAATGTTAAAACTCTGACAGGTGTAAATTTGTAACAACACTAGTATGCAGTTGACTTTCAAACTTAAAGTTAACACAGACACCTTGACATTATCCACCAAAAGTTTCAATAACTTAGTTTCTTGTACTGTGAATGATCACCGCAGCCTAATAGAACTGACTGATATACATTGACACATGAAAAGTGCTCAAACCATAGCAGTATCAGAAGTTAATGACAAATTCTGATTTCAGAGCACTGATGTAATTGAAGTTTCCAAACACCTTCAGTGAAAACTGGACAGATTCAGATCCTCTGCTTAAAGCTGCAATAATCAATATTTTTATATTAACAATGTTTCAAATGACTGTGTAATGTGAATAGTGTCAGTCATTGTGACAAATCCATGGAGAATTATTATGACCAGGCGTCAGCAGCGAAAACACAGAGTCAGTGGTGAAGCTGGTCAGTGATTAGCTGGTGAACATCACATAGCATTTAGCAGCTAAAGCATTTTGCAGCTAAAGAGGTGGAGAGCAAAACTGAGCTAAAAGAAAAGGGAATATAGAACTCACATTGACCAGGTGGCCACAAATATAACTCAAAATGAATGACAATGTTGCCATGTGTCTGCCTGATATATAAACAGGCAACTGTTTTCTAACATGCTCACTACAACAAATTTATGGCCAAAAGCATCTGTTAATGCAGGCTTAAGTAATAGTAATAATTCCACAATGAAAAACACACAGTAATAAGTAAAAGTACTCCAAATTCTAAGTTAAAGCATGTAAGCATGATCAGCACAATGTACTTAGGTATTAAAAGTAAAACTAATCATCATTTTATATATATATATATATATATATATATATTATGCTACACTATATAGTGTAGCATAAAATGGAAATACTCAAGTAAAGTACTTGACAGAATGAGTTACTTGCCACTCCTGATTTTGTAGCAGCAGTAGTAGTACCATTACTATGATTTGATTCTACCCAAAAATGACCACACTCTGCGTACAGCGTGCGTTTACATACCTTGTACCACTCCTGCAGCTCATGGTCAGAGAACTCAGTATTCTCCCGGAGGTCCTGCAGCATCTCTGGCCGCAGCTTGCTGTTCTGTTTCCCCATGGTAACGGGATAGGACTCTCGGTTTCCTTGACAACAACAGCAACTATAGCTCTAGCCAGGCCGCTTTTCACACCTGTCAGTCAGAGATAAAGAAACAGGAGGTCAGCAACAATTAAGCAGAGAGGAAGATGAAGTCTGGCGACGGATGAGGACAGAAAACAGGTTGATCAGCACGCCATACAGCAACAGATATAATAATATCTATCTATCTATCTATCTATCTATCTCTATATATATATATATATATATATATATATATATATATATATATGAGGAATTATCAGGCAAGACTAGACACAGTTGACTGTCAGCTACAGTTGAAAATAAAAAACAAAGATGCTTTATGTATTACTTATTAGACAGAACTTAATAGACAGAACTGAGTTTGTGCGATTTAAGTCACCAAACAAACAATGGAAAAGTAACATAAAACTGTTCCATATAAGAAATTCACAAATTGACGTGACTTTTTTCACTCACACAATGACTTTCTGCCAGTTCTTAATGAAATCACAGTGAATCCTGTGACAGTATTGTTATCCAGTCCCCTTGACACGAGATGTTATGCAACTCAGCAAGTCTTTAAAATGCTGCATTACATTAAATAATCCCAAACACACCCCTGTGACGTCAAGTGCTAGCCCACTGATCACATTTATGGTTTATCTGGCCAGCTGTGTGTTTGTGTGTCAAATCAGTAGTGTGGCATGAGTGTGTGTGTGTCCAGATCTCCTAATCTTCATCTCGGCTCAACCTGCCTGACGAAACACGATTTCAGTGATGTACTGAAGACTATGTACTGAAACCGTTACAAGGAAACCAAATTTTTTTGACCTTAATATATTTTTAATGGGATTGTCAGAAAATAATTCTCTGGTAAAGAATTCAATGAGAAGATCGAAAACACTCCGATATCTGCATGGTAAATTCGAGGCTACAGCCAGCACCCAGTTAGTTTAATTTAACATAAAGACTGGAAACAGAGGGAAAGAGCCAGCCTGTCCAACGGTAAACAAAAGCCGGACAGAGCCAGGCTAGAAGTGAGAGAGGCATTCATCTATTCAATCTAAAACGCCACTAGAAGGCACAGCATATTCTGCAAAAAATGTTCCTTTAATGGATCATATGCACATTTTAAACAATGTTTAAGGCGTCAAATCCCTTAAAACTAACCAAAAACTATAATAATAATAATAAAAAAACACCCTCAATTTATATCTTAATTTTTTCAATTAAGGTGAAAATTCAGGGATGGTTTTCATGGTTTAATGGTTACCTGAAAATTATGTAATTGCGGTATTTTTAATGCGATCTTAAGGTGATAATTAATGAATTGTTATACATTATTTTCAAGGGATTATATGCACTGTTTAAGGGGAAGTAAAAACCACTCAAAATTGAAAATCATGAAAACCATCGTTTAATTTAGACCTTAAAAGGCCTTTATTTTTCAGTTAGGGTAAAAATGCAGACATGGCTTTTATTGGTTTTGGTCTGACAGTAGCGGATGGAAACGTGCATTAAATGGCCTTTCCGTTTGCCGATTTTCTCGAAATTGGGTTAAGATCTGCACTACGCTTGGCTGGAAACCTAATTTATGTACATTTTGCTGAACAGTAGTCACTATCGCCACAGTAGGCAATTAGCCCACAGAGTAATGGCACATGTTTCACCACTGAAATGTTTATCTGTGACATGACAAAGTCTAGTGAGATAATTAACAACTAATCAGAGCACAAGCACAAGTAGAGAACTAGGTTCAAAAAGTCAGCAAACTGGCTCACAGTAATGTTAGTTACACAGCAATATCTAGCTTATGTTGCTAACAACATTGGCCAACATTAGCCACCATAAGTTATAATTATAATTAATTATAATTAAGATGACACGATTACTAATATGACACTGTTAATGTGTATCAGAACAGCTTTGTGTACAAAAGAGGAAAAAAAGTTGTGCTTGTTGACTTTTCTCCCTTGTTTTCTTGGCTACCTTGTACTAGACGGCTAATTAGCCGTCTAGTACAAGGTACGTCTAGTTCAGCCATCAGTGTATGCTTCTGTGTGTGTGTGTGTGTGTGTGTGTGTGTGTGTGTGTGTGTGTGAGTGATTTAAATTACAGTATCCCTGTGGCTTGAACGCCTCCGATGAGACATGTCCGACCTTTTTTGACCTCCAATCTCTCCTCAGTCATGCCGGGTAATTACACCAAGAACTTTGTGTGTATACTGTACATGCATGTGTGAGTGAGAACAAGCAGAGGCCTGTTTGTGTTTATTTGAACTCGAGAAAGTCTATGAGTATGTGTGATGCATATGAGGTGGATGGTGTGGGTGTCGCAGGTGTTTATTAACTCCTGGTGAGAGCTTCACTTACACAGAGACAAAACCCATACCCTGATTGTCTCTACTCGGCTAGTAAAATTAGACTTGAGAATATTAAGTCCCCTCATCCTGAAGGCATTAGAGCAAATGATTGTGCCGTGACAGCAATGCTAGCAGCCAATTCCCAGGCTTCTGGAAGGAGAACTGTAGCCATCAATTGTGATTTCCTCGTCTCTGTTTGGGGACTAGTGAATGCTGAACATGCCGAGGATTAGGAAACAATATTATGGTCCTTTGCCACCTGGCATTAAAAAGCCTACTTCCAAACTGTGCCTAGGTATGATTTGCTAGACCGCATTTCTAAACCTGTTGTTAAAAATCTCAAATTTTCTTTTTCCCAAAAACACAAGAAAATGTTATTTCTTATCATTATATTTGTGTCCTTTTAAATTGACAGTATACATCTCATTTCATTTTCTTGAGTAATTTTATGATCATGGTTGACAAATGTGTGGTCTTTTTTGGGGGAAATGTTTACTTTTTCTCCAGTGTCTTAATGTGAAATTTGGACATATTTGCCTTAATATTTCCTGTTGTTACAGCTAAGAAATGGGTTGAGTGTTCACACTTTCAATGCAAAACTTTTTTCTCTGTTTTTCCTGAATTCTAATACCACTAAGCCACTTTGCTTATTGCGTCAGCCATATACACAATCTAAGGACAAAGACAGACACAAATTAATTTCTCCTCGAGGAGTAATTGAGTGTCGTCTGCAGCACTGAAAGCTATATGTGAAATCCGTAGGTTTCGCTATAGATCAGTAGTTTGTGTGTTTTAGTTGAGCAGGCTGAGAATGGACTGAGTGCACCACTTAGATGAGAGCTTGGAAACACACACCCATCATACATGCACTGGCGCACACACTTTTTAGTACCTGCAGAAATTAATAATAGCCGCCAACGCCGTCCAATTGTTTAGGTGGAGAACACAGCCACAAAACAAACAGTGTGTACCTCTCCGTGTGTGTTAGTGTGTGTTGGCGATGTTGGGGGTGTGTGGGAAGAAAAGCTTGGAAGAGAGGACGAGATTTAATTGGAGGGATAAAGATGCTTTAATTACAGCAACTAATGCTTCCTTATGACACACAGACATACAGAACAGAGCAAACCTTCCCCTTAATTGGCATATAGCACAAGTGAATTAAGTAAGTGAATAAAAGAAAAAAGGATTAAGTATTTCATCCACAAGAAATGATACTGTATGTATAGTACTGCTGACACATTTATAGTTTATGCTGAGGGATGGAGACTTCCTCCCATTATTGGGGATGAGATCACATTAAAACAATCAGACCAAGAAACCATTTGAGTCTGGTACATATCCAAAGGACTTAGAGTGTGCTGGTCCAGCTACTGAATCCTTGTGCCTTATTAGTTAACTATGCTTTGAATTATAGGTGGAAGACGAAATTTTATCCTAAAAAACAGAAACGAATGCCTAGGACGTTGGGACATTGGGATCACACACAGAAAATGGAGTCTTTGTAGTAACATCGTAAAACTATTGCAGCGACACCTAACACCATCATCTCTGATTTTATATGCTAGCCACCTGCCCAACGTTGTTCTGTTGTTAATTATAAAAACTATCAAATAGGCATATCAACAGATTGAGCTACATGACAGCTGACCAAATGCCATCCACTGATGAAGACCATTAGATATGGTTGAAAGCTCTCGAAAAACACAATGTCTAACTACTATTTCCGGTGTCAAGAATGTACTGCTTTTCCAATCCAGATTGTGACAGAGCAAGTTCTCTTTATCTTTCGTGATTATAACTATACAGAAATCAAATAGTTCCAACGCTTTTTGCAAAAGCATATTGTTTTGTTATGGTGATGTTACTAAATTTACAGGTTGTTTATTGGTAACTTGGCGAGTGATGCACAGACTTTTTGCCCTGGATTTTCCCTCTCAGGTTACATACAGGCTGCCTTATCTTAAGGGTGAAGCTTTTCGGGTTATTTGGCCAAGAAACTAATGCTGATTTGAACTAAGAGCCACTGCTACTGCAAATTTAGTATATAGCTGCATAACAACATGAAATGGCTTGTTAGTTAACAAACCAACAAGATTAAGATACAGAATTAAGTTTGACTGGAAACACGATTAGCTTCCGTGGGCTACGGACCTCCAACATGGCTGCCAGAGGAGGTGGTAGATTACCTCTACAGGTTTGACAAAGCCCTTGGGTAAAGGAAGTGACATCACAAACTGACAGACAGGCTGCCAGTAGTCTCTACAACCCCACAACAAATCCTATTCTAACACACTGACCTTTACACTTTACTTGCCGTTCTCTCCCCCCTCTCCCCCTTGTTTTTTTTTCCTGTATTTGACCCAGCTGTGACCTATGCGAGCTCCCTGCATTGCCTCCCTGATGGTCTGAGAATCACAGCATTGTAAAAATATTTCTGTTCTCACCAGCCACAGTTATTTTAATCCCCTGTGGCCCCCGAAACCCAAACCCTAGTTCCAATCCCTTCCTCTCCCTTTATCATTCATCCTTCCATCCTGAGGCATAAAACACTAATCCATCTCTCCAGTCGAAGTGCCCAGTGCTTGTTAGTTGTTGTTGTCCAGCCCCATCGTAAGTCGATGCATACACACACACGCCAAACATGCACACTCTCTGACTCAGCCCACTGAACATCTGTTCCAGAGCTACTAAGCTGGTCACCAACCTCTGGGCTGATGATCCTTGCACAGAGGAGGAGAGAGACAAAGACCTGTAGAGAAATGATGTAACACCACAGCGCGCTGATAGAGAAAAAAAGGAGCTAAGATAAGAAAAAAAAATCAGATCCAAGGACGAGAAGAGCTTCCAGTGAAATATGATTATGTGGTAGAAATTCTTTTGGGAAGGTGCGGCCTGGACTCTTACATGGAGAATATCTGCCTGAGTATCTACTAGCTCCAGTTTGTGCCTCTTATGTATTATCGTCCTATTTGAGTCATTGAGCTACTGTAAGAAACTGTTTTTTCTTAAGGATGAATCACAGACAAACTTTCAAAAACTCAGGCCCTGTTTCAAAGTTGCAACTCTATTTGATCCAAAGAAAGATGATACCAGGAGGCAGTGTTGGGGAGTAATGTATTACATAGTGGTGAGCAGTCTCAGTGATCGCAATTTGAAATTCAGCTGTAACATCACAGTTTGCTAATTGCAATGACACTTTGTTACTCTTTGTTACCCTCTGTTACTTACCGAGAGTTTGATTGTGGGTTGATATCAGTTTCATCTCCTGGGGTTAAATTGACTGTTCCGGTACGTGTTAGCTTGGCGCAGGAACCGGAGGTGTGGGGAGGCTTGCCTCTTCCAAAAGGTGTTTCAAAACACCCCTGTTTTCACAACTTTGAACCCGCCCAACCTAATGGAGACTGCTAGGTCTAACTTGTTTAGTGTTTACTGAATGTTTACAGAAGGTTTACTTGGAGTCAGCTCAAAACTAATTGCCACCATGTCAAACCATGTCGGTCTAGCTGCATTTTGTTAAAAATATGACCAAAAAGTCGAGCGTAAACTTTGCAAACAGCAGTTTGCTTTTGGTAGCTCAACAACCAACATGGCATAATCATTTAAAACGCAACTATAACATATGTATAGTTGCTTTTTATGTGTATTTGTAATTTAGGCTAATAAGGCTACCAGGTAGAGGGTACTCAGTGCACTGTGGCTGATTTAGTTTTCCCCGCGACCAATCGATTGGTTGAAGAGTAGGTATGATTTCAGTCAGCCAAGATTTTCTTTGGTTGACTACAGCCCTAGACACAAGAAATATACATCTCATACATCATCAGTGCCTTGCATCATACAGATTAATGTCACTTCTGGCTGCCATGGTTGGATTAGGAATTTTTTTTTTCACCTTCATAGAGTTTTTTATGACTCTAATAATAATACATTTAACAATGATAACTTATTTGTACAGCACTTTTCAAAATAAAAGTTGGAAGTGCTTCACACAGCAATGGAACACTGAAAGCTCGTATTGAATAAAACAAGATAAAAACATTGAAATGGACATAAGATAAAAACACTAAACTACAGGCACAATAAATATAAATTAAAACCAACATAAGAAATCCAAAGCTTCAGTAAAACTTGTGTGTTGTTAAACTTGAGTTTTTGAAAGATTGCCAGTGTTTATCTTTCAGTAAAGAGATGCTTAAGTCTGGGACTTGAATATAATGATAAGAAGTGAGGGCCAAGAATACATGGTGAAACCTTTAAGATAAAACCCTTGAAGGCTAATTCTGAATTTATTTTTTAATTTAAGCTGCCAGTAGCTGATTTTTTGTGCCAACATTATAATTGGATTTTTTATGAGGCTATTTTATTGACCAGAAGCCTCTAAGAAGCACCTTGAAGCACATCAGTGGACACTAAAAGTAATTTAATTGTTTGAGTTGGGTTAGCTTCTCCTTAAGGAGGATTGAAGCAGGTTTCACTGCAGATTTTACAAACGGTTGAGTAAAATCCTCCCAACACCAGGCTGGAATGACTTTTCTGTGCAGCCATGTGAAATAAAAAAATATTAAAAACATATTGACCTGCTGTGGTCAGGGAGGTACCGCCATCATCACAGAGGTAGATGACACTGGCTGGCCAATATCAGGTTTTTAATAAAAGGAATGTTACAGTGCATCAGCCCAACTTTACCAATAAATTGAAGGAGAAAGAAAGTGGTGGAGAATAGATTGAGATGGAGTGAGGGAAATGGGAAAAGAGGCAGGAGGAATGTGAGAAACAGAAAGTCAGAGAGAGTTAGAGAAGAGGTTAGTCCAAAGTCCAGTTTAAGACTTTAGAGAGCCAGACTTTTTGTCTCCACTGTTTAATGTGCTTATAAGATGAGATAATGCCACCTACATATCGCCTCCCAACAGCTCAGTCATTAGGGAAGAGGACAGATGGAGAGAGAGACAGAAAAGAGGGAGAGAGACCTGGAGAGAAGGGAAGATAGACAACAGAGGGAGGGAGTGTTGAAGTGATATGCGGCACTATAATAAATGAGATAGACCTGGTGCCATGTGACAAAGGTGACATATCAAAAAAACTGACAGGCAACATTGATTTATTTTCCTTCACTCAAGTGTTTTCAGTCTCCCTTCTCCTGTTGCGTCTTCTCAAGCACAGCAATCTGGGAGGCCACCTGAGACGCCAGGCAGCTTATACCTTTCATCCATATTTCTTTTCTTTCTTTTTCTTCCCCTCCTGTTGGTCATGTTTTTACCTTCCTCGTAATTTCCCATAATTTCTGCCTAGCAATCCACTTTTCTTCTCTTGGAACTTCCATCCTGATGACCTATCGCTTCTCTCTGTCACACACTGGAGAGAAGTGATAGCCCTGCATTGTCTACCATCTTCCTCTCAAATTGTGCTCGTTGAAGATTTGTAGTTCTTATCTTTTCCTCTTTCTTGTCACTTATGATGATGATGACTGTAAGGGCTCGTGTTGCAGATGCAGTGTGAGGTGTAATATGTTGGTGACAAGTTACAATATGATAATGTGGTAAATTTGGTACTGAAGTTCTGAGAAGTGATGTTTTTGAAAAACTTTCCGTGCTGGTGTATTCAGGGAATAGCAGAAAGCTTTAACAGTGTTAACCTGGGTGTTGTCTGAAGAACCGGCAATCTTTTTAGGGCTTAGTTTTTGGTCCTCTAAGTAATATCCTTCATTGTCATGGTCTCCACTTCCACTACTACGACGATGAGGTTTACCTCTACACATCGACTAAATCCATCTTCACTGGCCCTCACTCCACCCTGGCCAAGTGGATCAATGAAATTAAATCATGGATGCAAGCCAACTAAGGCTATTATTTTCATTATTTCATTATTAACCTTAGAACCAGAAAATTTTAAGTATTTATGTTTAAAAAGTGACTTTTTATAATAAAAAAAAAAAATCAGCGTCAAAATTGATGCTGATTATTGTCGATCAACTAAACGATTAATTGGCTAATTGTTTCAGCTCAAAAGCCAACTCATCACTGGACACAAAGCTCTCCTCCACCTTAGAGTGATTTTTGACTGTGGCCTCTCATTTGAACACCAAGCAGATCTTATTACCAAAAGTGCCTTTTTCAAATTGAAAGACATAGTTTGTCTTTGTCTTTGGCCATCTCGCCCCTTTTCTGCTGCCAAAACCTTGTAAGTATTAATAACAGGCTAAAACAATGGTCTTTAAACCTGCATTAACTGATTTTTCGGCCAGTTGGGGCAAAAACAACACTAACACACAGTATCATCCAGATGGCGTATGAATAACCAAATGCCGTATGACTAACATGCCATTTTCCTTAAGTCATTTCGCATCGTATTATTTTGCACTTTTTGCTTTTCGCATGTCACTTTACGCCACATAATTTCTCTACTTACTAACCCTCACCCACCCCCTCCCACAACAAAAACGTCGTTATATGACACGTGGGACTAAAGGGAGTTAAATGACACATGTAAAGCTTAAAATGCGTAGACATGACATGCGAAATGTCCTGAGAGTGGCATGCTCTTTAAATGCATTCCCGTGAGATCAGGTCGTATTATCTCCTATATGTAGAGTTGGGTTCTACATTGTTTTAGCTCTAATTTGGTTTCCACCAACACCTGAAAAAGAAAATTCTGGCACTTGAGCTGCCAAATGCTAAATGCTGCTACACTATGATCACCATCTAGTTGCTAACTTTGTCTCTCGTTTGTTGCTGGGCAGTGTACAATAGGTTTATCAGAGCCATTCCAGGAAACAAAACCAAAATAATACTTATCTAATCAATCCTGACCTTTCATACCTCACTTGCTCCATTTCTTGCCCTTACGGCCACTGTTAGTCCGTCTGGTGGTGGCTGGTGATCAATGCAAATCAATTCAAGTCTTAAAATTCATTTGTTTCCATCTTAAGAAGCGATGAAAAAAATAGACACTGGGGATCAGAGGAAGGCGAGGGACAACTGTGGAAGTACTGCTGAAGATACAGAGAGTTATTGAAGGAAAAGACATTAATGGAGTGGTTAAAAATAAGAATGAGGACTGGTCCTCAGTGTGGAGCTCTCTCTCCTGCTGCAGAGTTTTCAGAGCATGTCCAAATTCTGATAATAACTCTTTGTCAAAAAGGGAGTACACGCATATACGTGTGCTCACACATGTATGCACACACACGTTATAGAACCGTGTGATCTAAAATCTTCCTTCTTTCATTTAAAATGACTGATGTATAAAGCGTACAGCTGCCAGACATTTGGGAAGGACTGAAAGTGAGGAGGAAAGAGGAGTATGTGATTAAGTAACATTTAGGGTCACATAAGTGTAGATGGCAAAGGCTTAAAAAGCTTATGTGGTATTCACTTCAAAGAGAGAGGATGAGAGACAGAAAAACAGACAGACAGATAGAAGGGAGAGTTTGGGTAAATCAGTCTTTTTTGATGGAACTTTGGAGAAATCACTGCTAATGGAAAAAAAATCATACTCCAGAGATTATTATAATCAAGTTCAGAGAACTGCAAAAGGATTTATTCTTTCCTATACACGTTAATATGCATTTTCCACTGATGAACACAATGATATACTGGATACCCACTTAATGTATTTTGAATGCACAAAGAACGAACATGCTCAACAAGTTAGTCTCATGTACATTTGGGCTGCAACTAATCATTATTTTTATTATGGATTAATCCAAAGATTATTTTCTTGAACAAACGAGTAATTGTTTTGCCTATAAAACATCAGATAAGAGTGAATAATGCCTCTCACAATAAGCTTGAGCCCAAAGTGATGTCATCAAATGGCTTGGTTTATGGCTTGGTTTATGGCTTGGTTTGGACGAACAGTCCAAAACACAAAGATATTCAGTTTAATTATCATGTAAGACTCCTAAATAGAAGCAAATTATTACATTTCACATTTTTGCTTAAAACAATGACTTAAACGATCAAGTGACTATTAAAATTACTATTAAAATAGTTTTTAATTAATTTTATTTCAAATAATGATGGGACCAATCATTATAGCTTTAATGTATATCATTTGCATATTTCTCAAAATAAGTGACCAGTGTGTGACCACAAGCAGGGAGCTAGGGAGATCGCTTCACTAGTAACACAATATATATATAAAAAAAGATAATTACTCTATATCTTCTAAATATATAATATATATTATATAATAAACGTATTTTTAAAATTACATTAACATACATAATGGGATCAAAACAAAGAAGAGAATCCCATTCCCACCTCTTAACATCGCCCTGTTTGCCCGAATGAAAAATCTGATCTGGAGTCTGATTTATGTTAGGAAATCTTACGGCGTGAAAATAAGGACCAAAATACAATCTGTCTCCCAAGCACTAGTGAGCATTCTGTCTCAAGAAAATTGGCCTAATCAGTGTTGGCTAAATGTCTTCACCACTTCCACCCACCAGCCAGACGTTTAGCTAACCAAATTCACCTTACATGACTGGGTGATGCTGGGGAAGAGTCAACTCACGCCATCTGCTGGTTGCAGTCCCAATAATAAATTTGAAGAGTCTTTTAAATGTCACATAAATTACCAACTGAATTACAATTTTGCAGCATTGTATATATAGCACTCTATAGTACCAGCAGCATGCCAAATTTTCTGATAGAGCTTTAACAAGCACTTCCTTCTGGCCCTGCAAAACAACTGAAGTAGACCTCTTTTCAGGAACTCAGACCTCCATCTAGGAGGAGGCTGACCTCATTTTTAATATGTCCATTGGAGGGCAATGCTATTTCCATCTGGGTCACAAAAACAAAAAAATCATGGCTTCCATCCGGGAGTAACAATCTCGATTACGTGACAAAAAACTTCAAGTCGGCTGCCACCACCTATCCATTACTTGGGTCCCAAGCAAGCAGATTAATTCTCTGCGACAAAATCTGGAACTATTTCAGGGCCATCAAGTCATGCAGGTAAATTTATTTCTACATACACCTCCGTGGAGGAAGAGGTGGTTTGATAATTGCAATAATAGCTTTCCTGGCACCACACAACAATTTTCCCAAACCAGAGATACGTCATTCATGATCCTGTTCAACAAAGAGCCATGTTTCTTTCTTGGCCAAATGGTAGCAACAGAATATAGAGACATCTTAAGACTTGGACTCCGTCTTTGGAAGCACGGTATCACTGCTTTCCAATCATCCAAAGCCCACAGTTTTCTTCTTCTGATGATGTCCTCGACTAAAAAATACGCTTAATCCGTTTAATTTTTAATCAGAAAGAAAAAAAAAATCAAACATACATATGCACATATATGTCTGCATGAATGCACAAATACAATATTCTTTACTCTTTCCTTTCAGGGTAGAAACATAAGCCAGTTGATACCACAAGGAAAGAGAAGATATAAGTTTATGTAATATTTACATAATATTTACATACAATATTTTTCAAGAGGAGGGACTTGTAAAAAGCCTCCTCGCAGCATTTTCTTATGAAATATTTACACTGGGAAGCTCATCTTCACAGTCTGAAACACAAAATTCACTGTGTAGCCAGCACATTTATTAAGCTGTTCAATCTTGTACTGTATCTGCTACACTGTTCCCTCTCATTACATGTATGAGACACTTTTGCATATAAATGCAAAATTATACTGGACATTTGCATGTAATAATAGCATATATGTAGCAATATGCAATGTGCAATATGCAAAATCAATGTGATGTAACTACACAATTTTAACACATTTTTGTTCCCTCTTGGAAGCTGGACAAAAAACAGTCAGTTCAATCTTTGAAGGCAATTCCCTGTGTTATAGTTTTGTTGATTTCTGTTGATGGCTAAGACACAGCAGCTTTAGAAGTTAATGTAAACACGTTGAATGGAGGCGGAAAGTCAAGCATTTGGTTGAGTGCTGAGAATACTCGGATCTGTTGCTTTGAGAAAGACTTGTGTTCACTAGACATACGGCTCAGGTCAGTGCTGCATCTGTCTGTGCATTCACAGCAGGGAAGGGTGCTCTGGCTAGCTTCCCGCCTGTAGCGCACCATGTGTTTGTGTGGGAAAGGCCAAGTTCGAGTAGATGACGAGGCGAGTGTCTGCACAGTTGGTGCATCAAAGGGAATCAAGTTATAACATTTGCTGATTACATCATAGGCGAGACTATGAGAGAATACGGGTGGAAAGTGTTTGTTGGATTGGGTTGGATTTGGTAAAGGTGGAGGAAAAAGAGATGGAGAAGGAAGAGGAAGAAAGAGGGGAACGGGGTTAAAAAAAAGATTAATCAAAACAAGGGGAAGACTGATGATAATTAATACCATTTCTTATCTTCCTCCCTCCATCTCCTCCCTCCGTCTGTTTTCGTCACAGTATCTGCTCCTTTGCAGCACTGTGACCTTTAGCAAGTATGTAATTCTAGCACGGGGCCTGAGCATAATAATGTATGAAAATCCATAGTGTCTGCTGCACACTGAGCAAACTGAGGACCTGAGGCTCTGCTGCTGACAGGCCGAATCATGGCCTTCCACCCGGACAGCCTATTATATCAGCAGCAGCCTCGCTCCCACGGGGGGAGATACAGCCACAAGTTAGCTCGTCTTTCTCTCGGCGACAACTTGACCTCAGCAGCTAAGCTAGTCACAGTTCATGAGCCAGGTTCCAGATCTTCAAGAGCGCACTGATATTTTTAGATGCAATTTAAGACATCTGTACTGTTCTGTCTTCTAACATAATTCAACACATCGTCAGGGAGCTATGACAGATATTCGAGCGCTAATAAAAATGGATTTATGTAAAAATTCTATGCATTTTTTTGCAATTTTGCAAATACCTACCACTATCATAGCTGTCAGGCCCCAAACAAGACCAGAAAGTGCTGTAACCTTTCATAATCATTTTCTTTTCAAATAAAATGTGGTCACCTTGTTTTCTGAAAACTAACACGTAAAAAAAAATTGAATCCTCATTCTAGTTAAGTCTGTTCAATGCTAACATCCATTATAGCAGCTAATTTATAGCAGCCATACAGTACAGCTATCAAGGTAATCCTGTGGATGAGCCAAGGATTATAGGGTGATTATTGGAGCAGCTCTCACCAATGACATGGCATGCACAAGCATATTCTGTACATTAAGTAGTGGTGGAAATTATGATTCGGTTTGCTGGTTTTTACTTTCAGTTCACGGTCACTGTCTATACAGCTTTTTCTGTACACCAAGTGATTGCATTACTGTAACCATTGCTCTGTTCTGTTCATAAGTGTTGATATATTCAGCCTGTTTGTTTTGTTCAGTTCAATACAAAAACTTGGCCCATTTAGAACGTTTCAACTAGCTAACAGCTCAGCAACTGCCTATTTACAACCAAGATATCCCTACAAATTGTGGCTGTTGCTGTCTTTCCATAAGGTTTTTACCAGTTAAGTAACATGCTGTATATTACAGCTATGCTCAAAATGGTGTCCGCAGTCATCCGTAACGGATCTACAACAGCTCGGAGAATTTAAAGGTCCTGAAAACCCTTTCTCAATAAGCTTGTCACTATGAGGAATGGAGTCCTATATAAACAGAAATATTAGAAAAGTTCTGTTGATTTCACATGATAAATTTCTGTATTTGTGAGTGTGTGTGGTTTTTTTTTCCTTCTTGGTTTGAACTGGGCAGGGCTGTGATGGGAATTGGCAATGCCACGTAATACTGTGCACAATCAGATTTTAGCAACATTTCAGTCTGAGGATAGTTGAACGGTTGTTCGCTTATGTTGCCAGACCACTATCAGTCAAATCTGATTAAACCACACTCAAATCGTTCTGATGCTTAGTAGATGAGATTCCGTATATGAACATCTTAAGTATTACAGAGGATAGGATGTTTTTTTTTTTTTCCAAAGTTGTACTTTGATTGTTGCTTGTTTAGTTGTGAATATTTTCAGGGGCTTTAATAAGAGGTCAGAAGTCTCCATTTCAGCTGTACAGTGGTTTCTGTTTTCACAAGAAAGTCAATGGGGACATTTTGCTAGTTTGAGATATGTGTGATATATATGTATTTAGTTTGTTCCTAGACCAAAATAATATTCCAAGATTCACATTGAAGATATAACTGACTTTGTGTCTGTGAAACTGACCGCTAAACAAATCTATAGTGTCCGCAGATCCCCTCAGGGGTCACAAGTGCAGCTATTCCTGCTGCTGAGGTGAAGGAGAATCCTGATATAGTTCTATCCTTAGCTGCAATCGATCTGCTGACATACAACACCCGTCTTCCCTATCCTCTCATTTAGCCTCTCCTTTTTCTTTTCCCCCCTCCTCCATCCATCTTCCTTCCCCTCAAACCATCTCCAATGTCAGTTTGTCGTTTTTCAACAGCCCTTGATCTTTGCTAAATGCCCTGGGCCTAGCTTGCTGCCGTCTGAGCTCCCCTGGTATCGTTGCTCTAGATCTCTCTGTACTACGCCTGCCACCGTAAACTGGCAAGAGGACAGCTCGAACCGCCCCTCTGGCCTTTCTCCTTGTTACTAAACTACCCAAAAATGGGTTCAGATGCATCGTGTTGTGCTGGGATTCAAGAGTACAGTCACAGTGTCCTGGTTTGGCTGCCTCGCTGCTTGGACAAGAGGAGTAATGGAGGCTGAGAGCAGTCAGTTTCTAACACCTGACATATTAGCACTCAGGTTTAATGACGTTTTAGCCATTGTTCCCATCGACTAAAGTGCTATCATTCCAAAAGCAGATGGAAGTACAAACCTATCTACATCAGGAAAGAAATCTTATTCTCTAAATTTCAGCATCTTGGACAGTTTGAAGAGCTTGTGGTTAGATTTAGTTGTAGCTCCATTGTACCTGAAATTGTAAGGGCAAGTTAAACAGGACACTGAAACAAACTTCTTTTCTTTCAACTTGCTAACCGTATCACGTTGCCTGGGAAGTGAATCGTCCCACATGCGCTGAATTCTTAACGGGTTACTGCGCTGTTTTCTAAGCTCTCAAAGGGCTCTAAAAAGGGGACATCCCTTACCGAGCGAGGCCTCCAGGGTGAAGGGCTTTCGAGGCACCAAAGTGTATTTTAGCTCACGTCCCAGAGCAGCACGCTGCACCAGCACGGCGGCAAGAGCCCCAAAGACACACTCACAGCCACGTGCAGGAATTGCATGCACCCATCTGCAAGCAGTCACAAAAACACACTACAGGGAGACACACCGCCTAAAATGAAGATGGTAATTATTCTCCCAGCATCAACTTCCTTCCTTTGTTGCTGGGGGCAATTATTCACTCATTCAGGTCAAGGATTCTTCTATTATGAGAAATGAGCAGTAAAAAAAAAAAAAAGGCAGACAGCTACATGGGAATCAGTTGAGTTTAGCGAGCTGTGATACTTCACAGGGTTTAGCTTAAGGGAATCCAATTTTGATATTTAAAGTGCTCATGACTTAAATTAGTTTTGTTTATTATGATCAAGACCAAAGATACGAGGAGCTTCCAGCAACAGCAGCTTGTTGCATCAGCTGTTTGTTAGTTCAAACTTAGCTTAGTTGTAATGCTGTTACTGTGTCACTCTGTTTACTGATTTATGCCTCACTAAATTAAAATGGGTTGCATACAAAGGAGTTCTTACATGAAGGTTAGTTGTTACTAAATATTAACACTCAGTAACTGCCAGGTGTAACTGTTACGTAGCTAACTGACAAAACTACCATTAGCCTACTGTTTAGATTGAAAGGTAAAATAGAGATTATGTGGATAAAAAAATCTGACCTGACACTTTATCAAAATTATTTTTCATAAAGATGTAACTGAAGATTTTAAATTACATTTTACAAAAATAATACAACATACCTAAAATAAAAAAAAATTACACTAATGATGATTGACTTAATGAGGAAATAATGACATTTAAGTTAGTGATATCTCACATTTCACTCTATTTTAAACTGCAAGAATAGTAATAAATCAGAAGAACAAATGAAACAAAGTCATACCTATTTACAATGTATTAGCACTTCAAGGAAAGATTTAGCCAATTTCAGAAATATGCTTCTTCATTTTCTTTGCGAAGAGTGAAATGAAGAGACAACTTATGTAGCTACAGCCAGCAGCCGGATAGCTTATCTTAGCACAAAGACAAGCCTGGTTCTGTCGGAATGTAATGAATGACATGCAAGACATTAGTGAGTCTTAGAGGTCCTTGTATGTGCATTTTGCTACCTTACCGAGGCTAATTGTTTCCCCATTTACATTTTTCGTGCGAAGCTAGGTGGTTTTTAGTTGTAGCTTCATATTAAGTGTATTTCCCAAAACGTTAAACATATAGTTTGGCCCTTTTGGAAGTTATGTTACAACTTATGATGACTTCCTGTTAACATTGTTGCTTTTGATGTAACACAACTCCAGATGTTTTCTTTGCAAATTACGAAAGACATTCCTTTAGTTAAAAAAAGTTTTAACGGTGCGACCCGATTCCATAAGTAACTAGTCTGAAACTAGCTACTTGTTACTAATTGTTACTAAGAACTTAGACATGACTACACAACGTGAAATTAGTAATAGATTTAGGAATGGCTAGTGCAACCAAGTGTCTCCTCTGAGCTGACACTTCGGTGACGTAGGCCGGATATTTCATTACATAGGCCGAATGATATTTCATCAGTAGTCATTCTTTCCTTCACTTTGTTCCCAGAAATGTGGTCAGCATAAGTGGATTTTGCAGTATTTTATAGTAACTGTTAATACTTGTAGGGACTTTGCCAAAGCTCTGGATTTAATGAACTGACGCAGGACAACTATCAGGGTTTTTTAAGAACAAGCAGGACCCAAGAGAGTGTCAGCAATGAGTAAGATCCAGGTGAAAAACAAGGGTGAAAAATCAAAAATACCACAAAAGAAGAAAAAGTATATAGCGAGGAAGAAAGTGATGCTGTGGTGAGAAAAACAAAAGAGAAAGCTCATGTGGAGCCAGGGAGGGGCGGGATGAGAAAGGCAGATGGGAGAGGCAGGAGCATCAGTCTTTTCCAGAAGCTTGCTGGCACACACACTGATGACAAGGTTACGACTGCTCTGGCTCTCACTTTTTGTCTTCCTCTTTCCGTCTTTCCACTTTGTTTTCCGACACCCTCTCTCTCTCTGTATCTTGCTCTCTCCTTTTTCCACTTATCACATCTCTCCTGCAGGCATCCTATGCACTGTGTGGCATTTTCTAATCAGCCGGTGAAAAACACCAGCACAGGCGGCTGTCGATCCCACCCCCCCCATTTACTCCTTGGCTGAAGTTCCACCTCGCATCCAACACACGTTGATCACACATCCTTCGAAATGTGACTCATATAACAAATGGACTGAATGAATCTGTATAAATAACTACAATTCTGGCAGCGTTTGTGTTTATGGATCGTATATGTGAAGGTGAACTGTGTGTGTGTTTGCTATATTGCTTCATTGTCACGCAGCAGTACATTAAATAATGTTATCTTTACATAATGCAAAGTTGTCCTGAGAAGATCCACAAATCCCTTTTGGTGTGTTACACTTGGCGATTACGTCGATTTGGGCCCTGATGTGTTTCTGTCTAGCAGAAGTAGTGTGTGGTTAGAAAAACAGGAAGAGAGGGGGGAGGCCTGGGAGCTCTTAAAAGTCATCACATTAATATAAGGCAAAGGACATTGCTCTCTAATATACTTACATAAAGGGGATTTAGTCTCCTCTTCTCGTTCTCACCACCATAATCTAACTCTCACTCAGCCTTGCTTATTTCGTGTGACTTCTCTCTGTACTAGGAAGATTTGATCTAACATAGTTGATGACACATCTCCGCCTCTGCAGCAAGTTTCAGCTCAAAAGCAGGCTTTACAATGTTCAATCCCGTTCCTTTTGAAGGGAAATGTCAGACACGGTGATGGTATTTAAGCAGTGGAACTGGAGTAATGTTACGTCAGCGTCTAGAACATATGAGAAAAAGGTCCCTGAATTCCCAAATAAGGCAGAGGCATGCGGTGTATGATGTACAGGGAGGTAAAGAAAGCTTGGGAAACAACCTAAATCTCACGCTTCATTGAGGGGTTACGAGGGGTGACTGGGAAAGTATGCCATACCTTCTCACCATATTAGAGCTGTCTCACTTTCACACTCCCTGCGCTGGTAACAGAAAGAAAGAAAGTATCTACATTTACCAACACACTCCGACTTTTCCCAGGGAGGCAAACAGCCAACTCAGAGAGAATTTCCCCTGCGCAAGTGACCATGTTGCACCGACATTAGCCCCCCGAGCTGGGTGATGGGGATATCCCACAATGCATCGCCGTGACTGGTACAGTGCTGGTGTTCAGGGCGTGCTCTGGGCTCAGATGGAAAAGATCAAATGTTCAGACAACTCCTCGTCTCGCTCGCAGACTCTCTTCCGCTCCCGCTCTACATCCTCCCGCCTCGTCTCCTGCAGACTCGGCTGTGAAGTTCACACATCAGTCAGCTGATACCTGATACCGAGCAAAGAATCACATCCTCGCTGGTTAGCGGCTCCCCCGGTTTCGCATTTTTACCACAGAGCTGTGGGTTACAACTAGAAGCGTGATTCTTTACTACACCTGGGTGATAAGAAATTCTGTCACAGCATGATGAAAATCAACTTTGTTTCTTATTTTAGCACTGTATAATTAATCGGTACAACACTGAAATTCTAGAGGGGATCCTTAGGAAAAAATGTGTATAAAGAACAATTCACAAGACCTTCAGAATATTATCAACTGATGTAATGTTTGATCTTCCATTTCACTCAGGTAAGCGTTACATACCTTGAAATATCTGTTAATTGTGTATCATACGCTTTATATTTAATTGCCTACTACTGTGCACATCCTACACACAATATATAGCAACATTTTCAAAAATTCCAATTATATTTTTGTCATTATAAACTATGTGAATCCTGTATAACTCAAGACAGTCCTATTTCTAAACCATGGCAAAATTCAACCTCTACCTTTAGAACACGGGATAAATGAAATATTCGGCCTATAGTGATTCAGTGTATAAGTGTCTCACTTCAGTGGGTGCGGTCCTAACATGCACTGTCCATCTGAGCAACTGTGCCGTATGCCCTGTTGCCTTTTCAGTAAACTAGGCTATTGTTGTTCTCTTTGCTAAAATAAATCACAGACAACTAGCGGGCCGTGCTAAAAGGACAATTATGTTACCAAACCGTAATGAGGAGTAATCTGAGGAAGCATTTTGGACTGGACAGCAAGCTGTTTGAAATCTTTAAGACATTTAGTTGAACATAAATAAACACATCCTGTATTAACAAACAGTTCAGCAGCGGATGAGCTGTTTGATTCAAAAGGGTGTAGAGCTTATGTACATCCTCTGCAGCTGGACCATATATATACATGCAGGACAATAGTCCAGATGTGACACTACCAGTGTAAAACCTGGATTAATGTGCTTGGAGACAGAAATGAGTAAACGCCACACAGTATATCACAGTATCATAACAGTTAAAAGCCCAGGAGAAAACTTAAGCTTTGGGAATAATACAACATCAACACAGGATAAAAGCACAAATTATCTTACAAAATTTTACTTTTGATAAAATCAAACAGCAGGATAACTGTTTAGAGTTATACATTCAAGTATAGGTATTTGTATATGCAATATTCCTCATATGAGTTTAACAACACATGACCCACTGGCAGATGACGGCTTTAGAACCACAGTTCTGTATGAGAAATCAATAAGCTTAACATTACTGTAACCTCTATAGAGAATATTCTCTTTGATTGATTTGTCTTTTCCCTTTCTTCTTTTGTTTTCTTCGCCCCTCTCTTTTTCTCCAGCTGATTTTTTTCCTGTCTCTGGTTAGCGTGTACGCAGCAACATAGGTACAACTCACATCTCAACCATGGAGAGTCACAGCTCACACATTAGCACAGCACTCTGACCAGTGACAACCTGGTACGCTGCAAGGCCGTCGCTGTCACTGCTTCCATTTAAGCCCACATCTACTGCATTGTGATCCACTAAAAGTATTCTGCTAAGGATCTACGGTATGCAAAGGACAGAGGCTGTTTATAGCTGATGAGCAACCTTCTTATCCGAGGCTGTGGGAACCATGGGAATAAAGGAGCTTGGGTTCTTGAGATGAATGCATGATAAACATTTCATCCTATTGAATATTACGTGGTAACCAACTCTTTTAAGTCAAGGTTCTTATATATATATAAGTTATATATATAATACTCTCATACTTGAAGGATTATGAAACTGAACTGTGTTTAATCATGAAAGACAGCATTATTCTCAGCTTTGTGGTTGATAAAAAAAGGGGGAATATATTTTCTTCTGAATACTTAGCAAATCAGGCCATCGCAGACAGTTCTGTAAAGATCTGAAGCAAAGCATCAAAAATGCACAAATGATGAAGATCCTGCCCCTTTCAGCTGAGTAGCTTACTTCTTGATTACGATGGAGTATTCTTATTCATGTAATCATTATGACATGAAAACAGACTCTTAAAGTTGCATATTAGAAGGTAAATAGAATGAATGCCCCTGAAACAATACTAACCGATGAGGGCTGAACCAGAACATGGTACAACTAACAAAGTAATTTACTTTGGCCCGGTCACACCAGCAATTACCGTATAACCTTGACGTTTTGGACCAAAATCAGTGTATTTCCTTGGAATCACTTTGAGCAGCTGACTTGCTGTAGCGTTCAACTTGAATTCTGATCAGGCTCAGATTCACAACATAGACCAACTTGCAAATTGTTTTGACGATGCTGACCTTTGAGGGAACGGAGACCCGGAGAGGTCTGGAGGAAGCTACCATATTAGCTATGTTGAACCATCCAATTATATATAACTGCTCTGCCAGAGTATAAACTGCTCCACAGAAGAGAAGTGGCATGAGTTGCAATTAACTGTGACATGCAGTGGAAAAACTCCATGTTCCCTTGATTTAAACTGATCAACTCCAGTTGAGAGCACATGTAGGCATGACGCACCATTCTTACAGCATGAGCTATTTTGTGGTGATGCGCAAATGATCTAAGCTTTGTCACTTTCCAGGCACCTTCACAGACAAAAATGGTTCTCTGAATTCCCAGATTCTTTCTTTGATTGTTGTTAATTTTGCTGCTTGGTTTCCAATTTAAAGTAACTTTTACTTAAAGTTATCCAGTAGAGTTTTTGGCCACGAGTAGCATTATGAAGCAATGTTTGCCGGTCCCTTTTTTGTTTGCATGCCATAAACACACACGAGGTGCCACATTCATTCATTCACTAAGCCTTTAATTGTACAGGGTGGTCTATCTTTTGCATGGGTGCCCTGTGTACACAGGAATTAAAAAGCAAAGGCAAAAATAACCAGAAAAACAACAACTACAACAACAGATAAACACAAAATTTACATGACTGCACAGAAAGGAAAAGGATAAAATTGAGGGAAGGTTAAAAAAAAAAAAAAAACAGCGTTAAATGAAATTTCAAACACTACAATATGAGATAAGACCAGCTAGAGATTCAATCATTAATCAAATAGTTGATTGACACTAAATTAATCGAATACAGTTTTGCTGATCGATTAATCGTGTTGAGTAATGTTTTCAGAATAAAAAGCCAAAATTCTCTGCTTTTCTCTGGTTTATGTTAAACTGAATATCTTTGGGTTTTGGACTGCTGGTCGGACAAAACAAGACATCGGAAGACGTCACCTTGGACTCTCAGACACTGGGATGATTTCTGATGTTTTATCGACTAAACAATTAATCAGTTAAGGGAGGTGGAAATCCACAGATTAATCAATAATAAAAAAAAGTTGTTAGTTGCAGCCCAAAAACTAGCAAATACAAGTGTATGATGCAACACACATTCACGTTTCACACTATTAGTGCTGGCGGCTGGCAGCGGTAAAAGACGCTTACACACAAAATATAAGGAAGAAGAGGACTGCTAGCGAGAAAACATGGACATAATCAGTGCAGTTAAAAATAGTCTTTAAAAATGGCTTTACAAATGCTTGATGAGGAAGGAAATGCATTAAATATGTTTGTTAGACCACAGATACACACGATGCATCTTGGTCAGAAACTCTGAATGTCAGCGTAACTTTGTTGGTTAACAAGAAAAACTCCACAGAGCACCTTTAAGTACCATTTTTAAGGCAGAACTTTTAATGGAGTTATTTTGTCATCATGTTACTGCTACCCGAATGAGTGCAGCTACAGCACACGTCTGCTGCACAATATCTGGCACGTTCCACAGCACCTGTTCAGCCGGGTTGATCAGTCAGATATGACACCCTTGATGACCCCTCGTTCAAATCAACAGCCAAGAAACAGCAGCTTTAACAATACCTCATCAACACAAGCGCTAATTAGTTTGACTGTCATCTAATCGGTCAGTATCAATGAGACTTCAGACTGAATCAGAGCACATGGGCAAAGTCATATTCACTGTTCACTAGAAAGGTGCTCCCCACAATCAAAAAACGGTCCGTGTCAAATAAGAGAAAAGGTAAAAAAGAAAATATGTAATCATATGAGCATCAGTCTGTGTCCTGTTAACTGAACAGAATCTACAGAATAGTGCTCCTCTTGTGCTCAGAGCTCGACAGAAACAAGGTTGCTATGTGATTGCACCAGCAGCCGGAGAAATGAGTCTGCAGTCATTACAGCTGCTTGTAAATGCATCCGAGCCAGCCGGCGCCAGATCGATTTTTCTACTTCTGATTGGCCCTCCGTTATTGCCCAGAGAACCCGGAGAGAGGCTGGCCAAGGAAAACGCTGAACTTAATTGATGCTGTCATAGTAAAAAAACAGGTTATAATTTTTCACCCGGAACATTTTCTCTTACTCCTCTCACTGTGGCAATACAGTTCAGATCTGAAATTTAAAAAAAAAAATTACAGACACAATATCCCCTTCTCTGTTTATATTTATGCGGCTGACGTAGAGACACAGCTAGTGGCTATTTTTCTATAAAATTCCTCACATTCGGCCCAAGGGTGAGCGGGGTATCTAAATCGAGACAGAAACCCTTAAGGAGTCGAGAGTTAAGGGAGAGCCACAAGAACAGAATTTTTTTTAATGTTATGCCTACTGTACAGCTTCTTAGAGTAAAGAGACTAATTCAACTCTTTTAATTCTCAGGGACCTTTTTAAAATGGACAGAGAGAGACAAATGAACTAAATAATGCGCCCGAAAGAAGATGAAAGGCAACTTGAGGAGGGACAGAAAGACATGTGATGACTGAGTGGGAGAGGAGCGGAGAAAAATCATGTCAAGAAGTGAAAAGGAGGGAAAGAAAGAGTCTTGTGGTCTGCGAGTGAAGTGACAGATGACAGAAGAGGTGGACAGATAGAGGCAGAGAGGAAAAGGTCGCTTTGAGATACGATCTCAACAGAGGTATTGAAGTGTGTTTGGCGAGTCTGTGTTCTCCGCCACGCCTTATCGTTTGAGAGCTGTTGGCCCTTTTATGCTAAAGAACACTCGCACATACACACTCACACGCTTTTCTCCCCCCTGGCTTCATTAGCCAAACCACATGCTGAGCTCTGGGAGTAATTGGCTGCCCTTTCAGTCTCCTAATGGCTAGAGGAGAGGGAAGGAGAGGAGAGAACAGGAGGTGAACTAGCAGAATTACTGTCATTTATTACAAATCTCCACTCTGAAGTCATTTTATTACTTGCTTTCATGTGATTTCTTTTATTCTTTTTTCCGTTGTTTTAACCCACTGCTCTTTTGTGGTTCTTTCCTGTTCCTGCTTAATTTGTTTCATGCTTTTGTTAGAAGACAAGAGGAGGAATCACATACCAGTTCTGTCAAATTATTCCAGACTAGTGTCTTTGTCTTATTGGATTCACTGTAGACAGAGCAGCTATAACTCCCTACAAAGGAGTTATAGCTGCTCATAACAACAACTATTCCCAGGTTAATTCATACAGTATGGATTTTCTAACAGGGATAAAAACTCAACATCCTCACTGACTGAGCTCTAGGCTACATGGTGCATCACCTCAGACGGACTGGTAGAACCTTTGGTTTTTAGGGCCACGCTTTGTTTTGTGTCCAGCCATCTACCTCCAGCAGAGCAGGCTCCCTCAGCCTTATCACAGGCATTATCAGACCGCATGTGTGAGGGGCAGGAGACCCCCTTCCCCAGTCGGATCAGGCCAGATTACAGGGCGGACAGCGTGCATGGTAAACACAGACTTTGTGTCAACCCATGTAGGCCATGTCCTGCTCATCCCACTCCCGTACCCATGAAAACACAGCCACATAGACAGAGGGCTTACCAGGAAACATTACTCTTCCCATCAGATTAGCTCTTTAAGTCCTGATCCTCACTGGTTTTGTGGTTAAGATGTACCATGCGACTATTTGTTAAAGGGAACATCCTCAGGCCATATGTGAATTTCTCTCTTCTGTAAAATAAATAAATCAATCAATCAATTAAAGGAGCACTCCACTGATTTTACAAATGAAGTTCAGTTTACTCGTCATGAGGACTGGTGAAAACAGCTGTAGACGTGGTTCTGGAGGGGCACTGACAAAACTGAGAAATAGCCCTGATCATGTCATAATGATGTCATCAGGGTTATTTTTGGCTCATGCTTGAGACTTAATTTTTTTTTACAGAAAGCCTGTGTTACAAACTGGAGGTGTGGGGTTTGAGAGGTGTAGCCATTAGGAGTCAGGGAGGGTCTAATGAAAGATTTTATTGAGTTGCATTATGGGAATTGCCGGATCCATTGTTTTTTGAGCTTGGTCCATACTGGGGACTAAAAGTCAGACTATCTCATAGACATAGACTATGTCTCTCGTCTCTTGCGAGTCCCCCAAACTTTATGGCAGTGCAAATCACTTGAGCGACCCGTTAAGGTGTTTGCAGTTTTTTGAAAACACCATTAGTGAGAAATGTCAGCTTCAAACGTTGGTGTAATGCCTCATAATGCTCTAAATAAATAAAACTAACATTTCCGCAGGTAGCTGTTGATTTGCTTGGGCAGGCAGTCTGAATGTGATATGACAGTGAAGTGAGTGCTTTTTGCAAATACAGCACTATAAATCGAGAATAAAGGCCCAATATCTGCTTGCACTGCAAAAAGTCTTCATACCCAAACAACCAACATGGTAATTTGGTGCCTTCCAAAACAATCGATATGACTGTTACAGAGAGAGTTTTTCTGCCTCCTATGTCATATAAGTTTAAGCAACTAAAACTACTTGGTTAAGGTTATTGTGGTCATGGTTAAAGGTCCTCAAGACCTATTTTCTCAATCAGATTCCCACTATGAGCAATGCAGTCCCACATGAACACAAAATTGTGTTGATTTTATATGAGAAATTTTAAGATTTTAGCATTTTTTTTTGCCGTTGCTTTTCTCGCTGGTTTGAAGTGGGCAAGTCTCACTTGGAACAAGGGGAAGTCACATTTCTGTGCCCCAATATGAGTTTATAAACATCGGAATCAACGTGTGTCGACAGTTGTGGGGTTGTTTGCCAATCTTGGCAGCCCCACACCCACACAATCTCAATATACAGATTAGCTGAAAGTGTTAGACTCTGTTTTTCAAACTTTAACTTTAATTGTTGCTTATTTTTCCATGACATGCGTGTGCACTCAAACACTGCAAAGTTTTCAGGGGCTTTAAAATAAGCTGGAGTAGGGGCTGGGAGACATAATGTCTCTTCTGTCAAACACTATAACAACTGCAGTATACCAGTGTCACACTACCTTCACTACTGTCATATTTTGTACAAATACAAAAGGTTGCATGTAAGAAAATTGAGAGCATAGGACATTTTGAAGCTTTCGAACATACAACCAATGCTGTGTATTTTCTGGTCAGTAATGTCTCTTGTATTGCGTAAATCGACACCTAATAGCAATTATTATTATCAAAATAATGGTGATAATGGTTCATGGGAAGTGGACGCTCAGTATTTGCTTTTAACAACAGAGTGCTACAGACAAAATGTACCGTAACTCTTATGAAGGATAATCAGAACCATTTCTTCCCCATTACTGCGTTATACCACCAGACCACAGAGCCATTTTACACTGAGCCTTTGAGTCCATCTCTTGCTTTCCTCTTAATGAATATGCTCTTTTCTCCATGAAGCCCTCAGACTTGTCCTCTGAGAAAATACCACTGGCCCTGGAAGATGTAGAATCATCAGGCATCTGCGTGGGGGGGGGGGTTAACCCAAGCCGATGCCCGGAGACCACTCTGGCTCTACCAAGGTTTTCAAGCATCAGGAGTAGTGAAAGATTTTACTTGCCTCTCATTGAAGAAAGGAAGAGCTCCAATACGCTGAGCCTGTGTGTTTGTATCCCATGTATCACATGACGAGGCAGAAACCTTCATTCAAAGTGACTTTCAGGCTGTGTACTTATGTATTCGATGCATACGTGCGGTCGGGGCATCTTGTCAAGAATTTCTAGTAGTGTCACATGAGAGCAAGGTCACCTATATGAGCAACACTGGTCTTGTTCCTATGAAAGGCTGCAGTAGAGAATGCAGGGAGAAATACATTACACAGAGGAGAAACTCATGAAATAGCCATTGAATAGAGCAAGAGAGGATAATGAAACCATTCTTGCTCTCTCTCAGCACTGCAAATCACCTGCCACGCTGAAACACACCTTGACTACGATATCTATCATTTGCAAGGTGCTTAACGCCTCGGGGTTAAAACGTCTACTGATGTGTATACTGTATATACAAGTTATGAGTGTGTGTGTGTGTGTGCGCGCCCAGGCCGGTGGGTTCATGAGCCCGAGTGACTGAGAGAGTAGTGCTCCAGCACACATTTATCTTCTTATGTAACAACTAGACTAGCATTAGCACATGCAGGCTGAACACCGCCTCTACCCACCAAAACATCAGCAGCAGGATTCGGCCCGTTTCACAACCACAGCAAACTGAGTTGAGCAGCTCCTTTCGGACACGATCCCCAAATGCGGATCAATTTGTCAGGGCCGTGCCTCCACAGTGCACCACATTCCCATTAACCCAAGGTCAGACCCAATAATGGCCAAATTATCAGCTCTCTCATCACTCTTTTCATTATTAGCTGCCCTAAATGACAACTAGAGAATGACCACGGTGCCTTCCGACCCTGTAACTGCCGCTCATGTGACTCCTTTGAATATTCCTGAGTGGAGGAGAGGTGACTCTCTGCACAAATTTCACTTCTTGGTGTCTAATGCCAAGCCTGACAGAAACCAGTTAAATCCGGAAGGGCTGCACTGAAGGCGTGTAACGGCTGGTCGGCAGTTAGGAAAGGAAATGTAGAGGCAAGTGTATAATAACAGCGCATGGTACAGCAGGGCCTGAATCAGGCGTAAGCACGCTTGTTGCTCGTTATCTCCAAGAAAAGGAGAGCAGAGGTCCTAAACACCTTACTGACAGGTGGCATGCAGTATACCCTGAGGGCCACTTGGCCCCCGCCTCTTCTTTCCTTTATGTAGTCCCCATCACTACTGTCAGTCAGCAAGAGGAGCTCAACTCTAGCCGTACGGATACAATGATAAATCTCATGTTTTGCATGATACATGAGATGCAGAGATGGCAGCTATAAGAGGGCATGGCCTGCATTATAAGCACACTGGTAGGTTGGGAAGGCTGTTATCAACCTACGACAAAGCAGTGAGATAGTCTAATTTGCCAAGTCCCAAACCTGAGACCTGTAATAGAGAAGAGAACGTAAAGGCGTGGAGCATTTTACTGGTATTACAGTAATCCTACAGTTCTGTAGGTAAATTGCGACATAATATAACAGCAAAGGGCATATGCAGCTGCTGCAAAACAAAATGATTTGATTGAAATTTCTATAAAACAACCACCTGAAAGAGACAGTTCAATAGCTTATTTGGAATATAGGTCTATAATATAGCTGTGGCACAGTCAGTGTAATTCATTAAACACATACTCAGCAGTCTCATCGGGACTATTAGAATCTGGGCAGTTATCAGTAAGGGAGAAATTAGGGAAGCAAATAAGAGGATGCAATCTTTCTTTTTTCCCCCCCTTTTTCTTCTAATCTCCTTCTTCCAGAGAGAGGAGACTGTACAACTGAGGAGGAGACCGGGACGGTCCCTTGCACCGCCATGCGCATCCATCCTTGCATCGTGTCCCGCGTTGGGATCATTCATAAAAAATAGCAGGCCCGCACTGCTATCATCCCATTGGCTGTGTAGAACAGGTTTTTCTGCCTTTAATTTCAGCGAGTTGCTCGATTAAACCACTCATCCGACAGAGCAGCGTGGCACTCGTCCTGGGATCTTCCGCAAAAGAAAAAAAAAACAACAACCCCAGAGCATCTGTCTTAACGCAATGAAACAAAGTGCAGGGGGTTTACGGGAATGTGTTCAGCTGACATACTCTTGGTTGTGCTATAGGCTACTCGGCGGTTTATTGTCACCGCACAGCCGGAATTCGCACCGTTTCCGCGGGTAAAAAAAAGCCATCTGTGCCGCTTTTCCAGAAGCCGAAATGATTACCAGCGATAGCATTACAGAAAACATGACTAGTTTGAGTAGGCTAAACATCTGCGGTGTGTATGAATGTCGACCCCCTTCCTTACCCGTTGAAGCCGAGTGTCGGTGCAGCTGGGGATGGGGATATCCCTGCTCCGGTTCCGCGGGGGGCTGGCGTGCGGGACAGACGGGAAGAGATGCAGGGATGCTGGGCTCTCTCCGGACGCTTCTCCTCCGGAACTCCTGAGCGACGGTGATGCTGGACCGCTCGAGATCCCCGTCTGGTTGCCGCTGTGTCTGCTTCTCGCCGCGCACTCACACACGTCCACACACACACACACACACACACGCGCGCCGACTGACTGGCTGGGTGACTGACTAAGTGGCCCTTGGCTACAGCAGCCGAGCCCTGCAAACCATGTTACTGTGCTGGCGAGAGGCAGCAGTGACGGTGCTGCGGTGCGGAGCTGGTCCTGGCGTTTCCTCTCCTCCAGGGGCCGAGACGGGACAGCAGCGGAGGACAGTGTGTTTCAGTGCTGGGAGCCGGTGGAGTGGATTTAAACTGGGGGATGGTGTCGTTGGGATTACGTGGTAGGGGTTTAATTAGATAGCGGTGCGCCTATTGGCACCGACGTTGCGCACGGCCCTCCTCCTGTTTTCCTCCCCGCTCTCTCTCTCCCTCGCCCTGTAAAACAGATAGCTGTGTGTGTGTGTGTGTGTGTGTGTGTGTGTGTGTGTGTGTGTGTGTGTGTGTGTGTGTGTGTGTGTGTGTGTGTGTGTGTGTTACAACGTAGAATGATGGCCAACCACGCTGTGTCTATAATAATGTAATTCACTGCGCCACATTTTTGTGCAGAGAGCTGCACAGGGGTCACATACAAGCACCTACACATTAAAATGTTATGATATACAATTTATTTTACATTGATATGTATATCAATATACAATAAATCACTGTAATGTTCCTATATAGAGCCAGTGGAGAAAATAGCCTACTGTGCTTATGGTACAGTCACTGCATTTTTAATCATTAGAGTAGCCTGTCCTTTTGGTTATGCTGTGATATAGCATCCTAATCTATAACAGGACTACTGGTCCTGTTAGAAAGCTGGTTTAGCTTTTCTAGCTGATTTGGATGAATGGCACAGAAGTGGAAACATACATAGTTTGTTAAGACATTTAAGCAGCCTATTGTTTTTGTATTGTAACAGAAATCAGCAAAAACGTCACTAGCCAAGTTTCAATCCAAATGTAGCGCAACTTTTAACAGGATTCCCAGGTTGTCTTCAAAGGAACTGCAAATGTGCATTTCCACCCACCACTGTTATGTGAACATTAGGGGGTTGAGTGCATAGAGATAAACAGTCTGTGGCGCTCCAGTCGGGTGCCATCAAACCGTTGAAGAAGAAGAGGCTGCAGCGAGATGGCATTATTAAAAGAGGACCAGTCAAACCTCAAATGATGGAAAGCCATGTGGAAAAACAAAGCCCCCGGGCCTTGAGGTGATTATGGTGTCGTGGCCACACTTGGTATTGCAACGTCTGGCAGCATCACATAACACACACGTTCCAGAAGGCAGTTTTCATGAATACAGTTATTGGGAAAGGAGCAGCTGCTTTAGAGCATCATAAACACCCCAGAAATGACTCTTTGTATTACTGATCAATTTCATCTTTCATAGGAATGAATAGGGAAACATCTTTGGATGTTTTCCTTAATACAGTACATCTATGGTAAAATGTGATGAAAATTTGGCATTTATGATGATTTCACGTATTAATTTGAGAAAGGTTGCGGTCTTCTTCACACAAATTGAAAATGAACGTAAAACAGTTGGATTGAACCCGACTTACTACTCTCTACTTTTATAGTGCAACCTCACTGTTTTTCATATGGAGGCACACACACAAACACACATAGATCAGAAAAAGAGACTTCGGATCTGACGCATTCATTGGATTGTCTGTGGTTATCATTGTTGATGGGACTGGACGAGTACCAGCCCTCACACACACACACGCCGAGGTTTACACACATACTCTGAGGTTTGCCATCCGAGCCAGACCTTTGTCACACTTCACGGAACTTGAGAGAGCTCTGGGAAGGTTGTTTTTTTTTGTTTTTTTTATCAACTCCAAAGGTTGGAGATGACTCAAAGTCAGTGGTCTCTCCAGACTTTGTTTGGCTGTATATTGAAGGGACAGCTGGCCTGTGTAACCAGTGCTACCCAGACAGGAAAATCAAAAAAGACACATACCTAAAGGGAGCATGTAAGCGCTTGGAGCAGCAACAATTTCCTGAGACAATCTCTGCCATGATGTATTTTAGACGAGGAATGTGAGCCAGAGGGGTTTCAAGGATGGCCAGCTTCTTAATTAGCTAATATAGCGTAAGATAACATGTCTCATTACCTCTTAGTCATTTAGGCAACACGTATTCTGTGTTCTGGTCGTTGTGTACTCTCCACTGTTCTAGACAAGAAGGGTAAAATTTAAAAAAAATCAAACAACAACAAAAAGATGAAATATATTTGTGTATTTAAATCTGCTATAATCAGTAATTTTATAGTAACAAAGGGCCACTTGACCACCTGTATGTCAAAGGCATCGCTCATAGTGATGAACCCACACAGAATTATCACCTAATTTTGCAGTTCTCGTCTGCTCTACCAAGCTTTATAGCATCTTTCATCTCATTGTTGTTGCAGCTAAAGAGCCAGATATTTTCTTCAGGAATTGGTGGAGACCAAAACCAGAACCAAAAGAGAGTGAAGATTGGGCTTATATTCACCATGTGGCCAAAAACACAACTCCAAATAAATGTTAATGTTGATGGGTGCCAGCTTGACGTGTGAATAGGCCACTGTTTGCTATCAAGGTCGCAATATCAATTCATAAGGCGATTATATGTCACTACTGGGTTCACATGCTGTTCATGCTGCTGCTGCTGCTGGAAAAAAAACAAACAGTTGCTGCCGGTTTTGTATTGCTCTTTTAGCTGACTTTAAATAAGACATTGTCCCAAAAGCCCAAGACCATTGCAGGCCAGATGTCAAAAGTTAACTCACTGAGGCAAGTTGACCAGAAAGCTAAGAGAGTGAACATGGAGGATGGAAGAGTGTAGACAGTATTAGATTAGATTATTGGAAAGATTACAATTACAGTAAAAAAACAAGCTGTAAAGATGACACTAGAAGAGAACACAGATGGTTATCATAGATAAGGGAGAATCAGTCATGATTACACATAATACACACACTGCTGTCCTGAAAGAATATCATGGGAGCTGTGGTCTTTTGAATGTTAGAAAATTAATTATCAACCACTCAAAGCACTTTACACTACATGCCAAATTCACCCTTTGACACACATTGCATAGCTGCATTAATACAGCGCTTTTCTATTCATACATACGCACACACTCACGCACCAATGAAACATTGGAGGCAATTTGCAATGGGGCAATTATCTTGTCCAAGGATACTTCGACATGCGAGGAGCCGGGGATAGAACCACCAACCTTCCCATTAGTGGACGACCCGCTCTACCCCCTGAGCCACAGCCACCTCCTTATTTATTGTGAAATATGGACAGTAAACCCCAGGAGCATGTTTTACATTTTCAGAAAAGACAGATAAAGGAACCCTGAATGAGAAACCTCATTGAATTACAGGAGCTCATGGAACTGTGGGTATCACAAAGATTATTTTGGGCCTTCGGCTCTCAGAGCCTAATACATGAAATTCTATGACATTTCCATGTTTTTCCATAACTAAGTTGGAGCGTTTCCATATTATTCCCACAGTTTGCTCAACAATACTGCCCTGCTTTTTCAGCTCAAGTACTGTATGTATATAGTGTACCGTATTTGTAGCAAGGCTTGAAAAGTAGGGCTGTGGAGATTGCTTGTTTTTTGTAACTATAACAATCTTTTCTTAACATTAACTATGTTTAGTTACCTAAACCTAACCACAGTTTACTAGCAATAACCACAATCTTTCATGAACCATACACATCGCTGTTGCCATGCACATATACTATAAATAGCGAGAATTCGAAAAACATTAGCATTGAAGGAATTCCAGGATTTTGCAGAATTATCCAGTACTGACATTCATCACGATAGGGTTGCTGGAATACACTTCTCTAGCATTATACTATATATTATGATCAGTTGCCCCCTGTTATATGCTCAAATGGTTGGTGGGTTGATCAAGTCTTGGCAGTAGGTATCCATTACATGTACATTTATCTGATGTGTCAGTGGTTTGTTGGGTGACCATCAGTGCTGCTGTATCTGCAGGAGGAGGGAGGCCTCAGACTGGAGATAAACCAGAAACCTGGGGGAAAATGATCATGGAAGTGTGGATGATCGGGAGAAGTTTGAGGCATGGAGCGTTGTGTGTTTAAAGCCCGATAGTGGGTATGTGTGCGATCATGCATGGATTTACTCTTCAGCTCAGAGGGATTAGGGTGGATGGGAAGTTGCATCAGAGAGTTTTTCTCTTGTCTTTTACTCACGACCTTTTGACCTGAAGGAATGGAGGAGTTACTGTGGCAAAGTTCTGTTCTTGTGTGTCCAGCTATGTTCCTGGTGTTTTCTCTGCCCACAGCCCTTTGTCTCACCTCTCTGTTGTTTCCCTGAAAGTAAGACAGGGACACATATCTGACTCAGCTTTTGCTTATTTCATTAGTTGTTCATAACTCTGGCTCTCTTTCTCTCTGTCCCGTGAATGAGGACGCTGATGTGATTGAATTACCCCCTCCTCCCCTGATTCCCTCTCTTTTCCATCCCTCTCTCTCCTTTGTTTTTGTGTACCGTTGGCACTTTCCCTCCTCTGAGCCAGGGTTCAATGCTGTTGTTGCACTTTCTCTGGTCTTGCGTAACCGTGCAGCGGTCGTGTTGCGTTGCATCCTCCATCTCCTCTTCCCCAGGCGGGATGGTCACTGTGGGGAACAGCGGCCCAGAAAACTGACCTTCATTTCAGTATTCTAGAAAGACTTTCTTCACCGCGCGCAGAGCTCAACTCCCCAAAGGAGAGCGTCATTAGACTTGTTTGACCTTTGCTGAAGTAGGATACAGCATTGGGAGCTTCTTAAGACAAAGACTAGCACTCTTAAATGGCAGAAGCCACAATCAGTTTATTTCATTATTTACTGATGGGAAGGTTTCAGCTTTCTATTCTTCTCAATGTCATTCACCACTCAGGGACAAAAAGGTTTTCAAATACAGGAATTCACAGGACGGCAGCAATGCAATGTTTTTCTACAATTAAAGGAAATTAAGTAACCAGCCCTGACTGAGAAACAAAGCCTTTAAGAATGTAAGTAAACTGCTTTTTACTCATCAATAATATGACAACGTTCACGCTGTGGACTAAATGCTTCTATATAAGGGTAAACCAGGCTTTGATAGACTTGCACACGCCTGGTTTTTATGTGCACAGGTTTTGAGAGGGGCTGAGGACTACAAGTTTGAATATGAAAAAAATCTGGGGGCATGGAGTGAGAAAGACGTGATCATAGCAGACTTCCGGTGGGAACTCCCAAGGAATACGAGCAGTCATCCGAAATGTGGGTTATTAATCTACAGGGAAAATGTGATTGAGAAGAATTTCTAATGGCTTGATTGGGAGGAAGTAGATATTTGTGAAAATGTCATAGTGGGTATGCACTCTGGTCTTCACTTTTATCAATCTGCAGTTCCTCCTGTCGCCTAGGTTCATTGGCATTTTATGGATGTATCTGTTCAGAGGTGACCTTTAAGTTTGACTCTGGCCACAGCACGAATAGTTATTTATTAAAATCATCCACCAGGTTATCACATGACCTGGTGTGGGTAGCGTAATTGGAGGGAGAAACCTCTGTAAAATCAGTGGAACTGTCAGTGCCAAGTCAAGTTTTAGTTAAAAGCAAATCATCCATATTATTACTGAGTAATTAGGTCCCCAATAAGATGAGGAACAGATTGATTTGACTGATTTTCACTGATAATTTTAACAAAATTTGTCACATTTCAAACCTTCTGGATAACCCAAACAATACCGCTGGTCCACTTGTGTTTATTCACCCCAAACAGCAAATGAAGTAACCGTACGTTAGCCGTAAGCTAGCCAGCAGTGGACGCACCGACCATGTCTGTGGGAGCGTGCCTCTTTTTGTTGAGGCATTTTCAACTTGCGTGAATTTGTCTTTGTATCAATTATTAGATGCAAATTTGTATCTAATCAAATCTTTCTATTGACTTTGTATGCAGTTGCACCACATTTAAATTTTACTTCCCATTCTGTCTAGCCCTCTGATTATTATGTGGGTTCTTTCTTTCTCTGTTTTCTCCTGGATATTCATTATTTTATTTTAAGGTTATACAGAAGGGTTCAGGTGATGGTGACAGACATATTGATAAGTGGTTATACTTTACAGTTTCCGTCCACTGCACAGTGTGTATGTTTAAAGAATGTAGTAAAAACAATAAAAATTTGATCACAAAAAGGAGTCATATTTCCTGCTGCAAGAAGACGCAGACACCATAGTTTACAGCCCTTTTGTGAGGAGCAGAGCTAAGAAAATCATCTGGTTTTAGACGAATTATGGGAAAGAAATATTGAATGAGTTGCTTATTGTGCATCAGCCTCTATAAATGAGTAAAGCAAGAAATAAAGTAAAAGAACAATCACTAACTGTGCTGCAGATTATATTTTTGGAATAAGTTTCTCAGACTGATTTTTGTTTCATAGATTTTTTTTTTCAAATATTTAAAATAGAAGATGATAATTATATAAGTAACTAATTCCTGGATTTTATTGACGAAAAAAAAAATAAAATGAGCCTTAGCTAAGGCTTAATCTGGCAGTATTCCTAATGGAACAAGTAGGTGGTCCAAAGCTATGGGAGAAATATTACTGGCATCAGTAGTGGAACAACAATCAGTAGTTATGAGTTTGGACCTGTCAAAGGCTAAATCACCAAAAGCAAAAACAAAGGCAAACACAACAAACACAATACAAAACTGTCACTAGCATGCATGTAATAAATTTATTTTGCTCTTGAGGTAAAGTTTTGCTGACACAAATGTAATATGCCTTCAAACACAATATAAGTTGCATACCGCTCACTGTGCCAAGTCAAAAGATCTTCTAAATTAGCATAAGGATTTTTTTTTACAACCAAAGGAGTGAATCTGATTAATTTGTTAAATTTAACAACTCCCTACACATCTAAACAACACAACATGCATATTTTCAAAACCTAGTATTTCTCCAGTGAATTACCACCAGGTTCTTCAGTACTTTCAGCCCTGCAGACATCACTATCAGGTAAACTTTTATTACCAAACTGAAGTGCTTGGGGTCTGTTCTCCACCTCCCAGTGCGCTGCAACAATCAGCCATAAACCAAAGTTGTACGACACACAAACACAGCTATGGTACATCCAAAGAACTGCATCCAGTACCTTTGACCTAAGCTCCATGGCATATGGAAAATCCATGAATAGAGCTGGACATGTAACTGGATATTTGTCTTTTCAGGAAAACACAATGGCAGCAGCATTGCCCTGAACTTCACCTGCATCTGCAGCAAAGATACTAACTCTGCAGGGGAGCTCTGCCTTTGAGAACTGAGCATTAAGAGCAGATATAATTTCAAGAGAGAGATGATCATCCAAAAATAGCCATTGTGATATAGGTAGGTTTCCATCCAAATGTATCACAACGTTTCCACTGTTTGAGATATTCTTCAAAGGAAAATGCAAATTAATGTATGTTTCCATCTACTGTAAATAGGCTGGTGGTTCTAATTCTCCAGTTGGGTTCCACTGAAAACCATTGTAGAAGAAGAGGATGCAACGAGATGATATAAGGAATATAACAGTCTCCTTATTGTTCCACACAGATCTTTTCGCCTGCCGCTATTTTCAGTCTCTTCAGCAGAGCACTTAAGTCACATGCTTCATTGCATCATGATTTATTCACTAAGTCTGTTTCCATTGCTCTTTGTCGCAGTTTGCTTTATCGATACACCAACCTTTCCACCTCAGCTAAGCGTAAAAAGATTCTGAATTTCTGGCACTTCAACTCAGGGTTTTTTGTACACAAATTGTAAATTCACATAGAAACAGCTGAATGGAAACCCACCTTATATCTTTATATGTGTTTCTTAGCTACTGTGTGATCAGCCTGCCATGTGACCCGAACTTAGACCCTAAATCTGCATATCAGTTATGGCCTAAATGTGCTTGACTGGATCATATATTTTACAAAACGCCATCAACTCTACTCATTTACAAATATATCAATGTATGTTTTTCTTTTTTAGATCACAAATGATCAAAACCACAAATTTTATTAAAAGTTCGAATGCAATACAGTGTTACAGAATATTTCGATATTTAAAAAAATCTAATTTGCACAGGTGTCTGACCCTGCTTGGACTTTGGTGCCTGTTCCTGATCAGTTCAAGCAGGATAAACTAGACTTCAAATCATGATCAAGGTCCACAGAATATATTACAGTGTTCAGATTTTGAGCAAAAGTTCCCAGTTTTAAGGTGATGTGGTAAGAAATCCCTTACTGTTGTCTCTGCTCATGTCATCGTTCATGTCAAAGGACAAGTTCATAAAGCTGCAGAGTTAATTTAGAACTACAAGACCTTCTGCTGATACTCACCTTTGTCCAGTGGGCTTGTTACTTGAAATGTTTCTGGCTTGCTGTACAACATGCTGTAACAGCAGAGACAAATCTGTGTGGGTCAGTGTGGTAGTGGGTGGAAATGAGCAGCCCCACGTGTCCATGCTGACAGTGATGCCCCTGTGAGTCCACCTGAAGGCCAGCGACAAAATAAATTTAAGTGAACATAAAAAAAATACACAGCTTGCTAAACCACATACAGTAGCATGAAAACGTTTGGGCACCCCTGGTCAAAATTTCTGTTACTGTGAATAGTTGAGCAAGTAAAAGATGAAGTGATCTCCAAAAGGCATAAAGTTAAAGGTGAAACATTCTTTTCAAAATTTTAAGCAAGACTAGTGTATTATTTTTGTTATGTACAAACTTAGAGTGAAAAAAAGGAAAGGAGCACCACACAAAAGTTTGGGCACCCGAAGAGCTTTGAGCTCTCAGATAACTTTGACCAAGGTCTCAGAGCTTAATCAGCTTGTTAGGGCTGCAGCTTGTTCATAATCATCGTTAGGAAAGGCCAGGTTATGCCAATTTCAAAGCTTTATAAATACTCTGACTCCCCAAACCTTGTCCCAACAATCAGCAGCCATGGCCTCCTCTAAGCAGCTGCCTAGCAGTCTGAATATTTAAATAATTAATGCCCACAAAGCAGGAGAACGCTATAAAAAGATAGCAAAGCATCATCAGGTAGCCGTTTCCACAGTTTGTAACGTCTTTAAGAAATGGCAGTTAACAGGAACGGTTGAGGTCAAGCTGAGGTCTAACAGACCAAGAAAACTTTCAGAGAGAACTGCTTGTCGGATTGCTATAAAGGCAAATCAAAACCCCGATTTGGCTGCGAAAGACCTTCAGGACGTTTTAGCAGACTCTGGAGTGGTGGTGCACTGTTTTCCTGTGCAGTGACACCTGCACAAATATGACTTTCATGGAGGAACCATCAGAAGAAAACCTTTTCTGCATCCTTACCACAAAATTCAGCGTCAGAAGTTTGCTAGAAACATTTAAGCAAGCCAATGCTTTTGGGAAACAAGTCCTGTGGACTGATGAAGTTAAAATAGAACTTTTTGGCTGCAATTGGCAAAGGTATGTTTGGAGAAAAAGGGGTACAGAATTTCAAAGGGGATGGCTTCTACAACAGGATTATGATTTCAAACACTTCTCAAAATCCACAATGGACTACCTCAAGAGGTGTAAGCTGAAGGTTTTGCAATGGCCCTCACAGTCCCCTGACCTGAGCATCAATGAAAATCTGTGTATAGACCTCAAAAAAGCCGTGCATGCAAGAATCTCACAGAACTAGAAGCCTTCTTCAAGGAAGGAGAATTGGTGAAAATCCCCAAAGAAGAATTAAAAGACTCTTAGCTACTACAAAAAGCATTTGCAAGCTGTGATACTTGCCTAAGTGGGTGTTACTAAGTACCGACCATGCAGGGTGCCCAAATGTTTCAGGCCCTTTACCTTTTTTATTTTTTTTATTTTGAAGCTGTAAAAGATGGGGGGAAAAAGTAATCTTGCTTAGAATATTAGAGAACTTTGTCATCTTTAACTTCATGCCTTTCGGAAATCAGATCATCTTTTACTAGCTTAACTATTCACAGTAACAGAAATTTTGACAAGGGTTTCCCAAACTTTTTCATGCCACTGTAATCACATGTTTCATAAGGTTTTTGGGTGGTGAATACAGTGTAAAATATAAAAAAAATTAATTTTGGAAAATGTATCATCTACAATTCCATCACAACACCTCAACTTTTTAGCCAAAATGAAATCCTAAAAGTTTTCAGAAAAAAATATGATTTTAACACATAGAATTGACCATTTGCTTAGCTAGTCACTGTTGCTAGCTTCAAGCTTTCCATTCTCGTGTGGCAAACATACAGTTTACAATGATAACAGTGGCAGGTTTACCATTGAAATTTTTGGTAAATGTTGTTTACTTAATTTCAGTCAGAAGTAGACAAAAGTAGCTCTTGATTTTTCTGGCAAAAATGACTTCCACTGGCAGATTTTATGTACTGTAGCTGGGATTAGCTCCACAAGTTGGTTGAAAACACTGTCTCAGGCTGACTTTTTAACGCTTCCATCTAACTCGTTTTAAAACTTGTAACAGGGGTCTAAAGCCAAAGGCTTAAGGAAGCTAAAGTTAACATGTCCCAGGCAAAAAGTCAAAATCCACATCAGTTGATGATCCACAGCATTGTTTGCACATTACACATCTTGTTATTCAGTCTGTTGTAAGGAAATACTACACTGCAGTGAGGAAATAATACAGCTGATATCTTAGCTGTGAACAGAGTATTTTATAAAGTAAATCGCAACTCCACAAAATAATGTTTCCTAGCTGGGGGCATATGTCCTCTGTGGCCTTGGAAGTTGGTAGTAAGCTAGTTAGCCACACATGCTAACATTTGCACTTTACATATACATCAATATTGTGACAACAGAGCAAATATAATCTGCTAATGAAGATTAGCAGAGGTGAGATTGACCACCTAGCATATATTTTGAACATGGAAATATTGTACTTTTTGTTCATGAATATACAGTATTACTGAAATAATAATTAGACTGCACATAATGGATGTACTTTATATATCCATATAATTATCTCAGAATATTAAGATACTGTATTTATGGCAAGGACAAATTATACACTTCACATTAAATGTAAAGCCACACTAACAATATTACAATTATATAAGAATTATCTAAGATAGTAGACTATTACTATTGTACAATGACTTTATTCAATATAGAGCACAATATATTGCAGATTTATTTGAAAATGTACTTTAATATACTACAACTATAGAAAATACATTTTTAATTAGGGTATAAGCAAATGCAACATTCCAAAGGCAGTTACAATCTGACAACTTGAATATTTGAAAACTGATCCTAACTAATATTGAATTATGTGTAGTACTGTCTAAATAATGTCAATATGGTATTTTCACCAAAGGATGTTCATGTAATGAGAATGTGGATTTGAAACTTCACTTCACCAGATGCTTTGTCAGGAGGAAACTAGGTTTCCCTGAACATCTGTCCGCTGTGTGACAGTTAATCCTGCAGCAGCTAATATCACCTGTGTTCAGAGGGATTATACTGGATCTATTTCTGAGGGAGGAAGAGAGACTTTCTTTTTTTGTTATCCCAGTGAAAACCATCCCTAGAAGCTATTTCACAGAACTTATTTTAAATTTGCAAGCACTCCCTGTAGCGAGTCGTGACTGTGTGAAACAATACTGCTGTAAAAAAACAGGTCCCAGTCAAAATGTTACAACCAATCAAGAGGAACAGTAAATACATAATGCCCAGTGGAATGAGTCAGAATCTAAAATGGCTTGTGTGGTTCACATTTCAGTGATGCATAATTCTTCTGGCCTTGGTTTCACGGTCTTAAGTCCAGCCAGACTGAGACGGCTAGTTTTAATGCACCTCGCAACTCTCGCTAATGCTTTGACTGCTCACTGTAATGCTTCCACCTAATCTCCTTTGGCTGTGAGGAGAGGATGTTCTCACCTGTAAGATCAACACAGGAGGACTCAATGAATGTGTAAGAGGGCAAGCAGCTGTGACTGAACTGATGATGAATGACTATCCTTAATAAGCTCCTCAGCTACACAATTTGTACTTGAAATTTGTAATCATAAACACATATACACCGTTCAGCTAAAACAATAAAACCCTTAACTGATTTTAATGTTGTGGCTGTTTGGTATATTTAACCTGAAGAAATTACAGGAGTAAAATACTCTCAGTTTCTAAAATGACTGTGGCTCTCCAAGTCATGTTTTACAAGTCATGATACATTGTGCTGAATAAAACTGTGCATGTTTTGCATTCATCAAGCCTGTTTCTTAATTTCAGGGAACTACACTCTCTAAGAAGAAAGACACTCTATAGAAGACTGCTATCCACCCCCACAACAGTCTGTGCACCATAGCATAATCATGAAATTGGCAGATGGTCCAAGGTCTTCTAGAAAAAGGTGGAAAGCTTCTGTTTTTTGCTTACAGCTATTTAAGCGGAGAAGAAGTGTCTTTGGTGCCGAGATGAAGAGTGTCATCTTTCAGATGAAGGCGAGTGACTGTGCATAAAGCTGCAAATAGGACTGCAAGAGCGTTCATTTATGAGTGCATCGCCCATCGCCCCCGTCGTGATGAAAGTTTCCTGTTATAATGAGGCTTTCCATGTGAACGTCTTCGGCATTCTGGCTTTGAAAGCACTCTCCTTGTACTTTAGATGACAAAACTTGTCTCATTGGTTTGCTTTCCAATTTCTCCATTTTTATAATTTGAAATGTGGAGAACTAAATAAAAATGAGGAAATATACAAACAAAGCTACTTCACTATATGAAATATATGTACTGTTTAGCCCAACTGGATCGGACAGTTTTCAAAAATGTATACATATTGAATGCTCAGTGACACTGCTGGATATTCAGCTTGATAAACCTTCCTTTATCCTTGTGTCTCCTATATATATGCATCCTCCAGTGGCTGAAAGAAACTAAGTGCCATTATTCAAGTACAGTTTTGAGGCACTTGCATTTCATTTGAGCATTTATATTTTACGCAACCTATGCAGTATTTCTACTCCAATACATTTTAGCGGGAAATATTGTACTTTTTACACCGTTTATTTGAAGCTGTGGTTATTAGTTACTTTATAAGATTTTACATCCAAAACATATAAATAACTTAACAAAAAGACAATGTTTAAAGCGATGACAAGGTCCACCTCAACCAGCATCAGTAAAATACATCAGTAGGCCTGAACAATATCATTGAAAAGTGTTTTTTCTATATATTTCACGATATTGGAATATGTGCAAAATCACATATGAAATAATCTAATTCACTGTCTTCCACTGTTATGTATTGCATCATATACCAAACAAGTAAATCAAGAATTTTAGAAACTCTTTTAGGTTATTTATGATTAAAATGTGCTCAGAGTCAATGACTTGAAGAGGCGAATTGTGTAAATAGATAACAAAATATGTTTATATCGTCAAAACTGGAGTCTACCAAATAGTGAATTACTGTATCATTGAGCTGTATTCATTACAAAACATATACCAAAAATATAACATATATGATAATTTATTATTCTTATCACTCTTAATGGGACTATTCTAAATGAGTAATTTTGCTTTTAAACCCTTACATACATTTTTCTTATAATAGCTATGTACTCCTACTGCAGTAAAACTACATACTTTAGCAAAGGCAAAGGTATCAAGGGCCAGGACAAACAGCAGTGGGAAAAGAGGGCACCGCTGTCTAATCTCGCTCAAAAATTCACAGTAAAAGTGGGGGATGCCTGGCCATTTGTGATAACTCAGGCACTAGCCACTGTTGTGTGTTGTGTCATAAAGTTATGACACAACCAGTAAGGGAAGAAAAAGGAGCAAAATTGTTGTTCAGAATATTAAACAAAAACCCTCACCCCTCATCCCACTGTGTCAAAAGCATCTAGTATATTTACCAATTAGCCACAAAATTAAAACCAGTTACCAATTTCAATGTTCTGACTGAATGGTTTATATATACAGTATACCTATATATATATATATATATATGTGTGTGTGTGTGTGTGTATGGTGTACTTTACTTTCATTCACTTTTATACATTTGTAATTTATAATGCAGAACTATAACATGATGAGAGTAGCATTTGTTACAGTTGTTGCTCACTCACAAGCTCTGACGGCATCACCAACTGTATGAGCGGATTAGACCTGGCTAAATGCCCAGGGCTCGTTAATAGCATCTAGTGGAGAATACACCAGGGCTACACTGTGGTTACGTAACACACACACACGTTATACACACACACACACACACATGCACATGCACACACACAGTCACATAAACACACACACTGACTTCCACTATCCCTTTGGGGACACCGATTGAATAATGCAATCTCTAGCCCTTTACTCTAACCACTATATGCCTAACCCTTACCCTAAACCTAATTCTAACACTAACCCTAATTTAAAAAGCTCAAAAAGGAGTGGGGACCTCAATTTTTGTCCCCAACGTGACACAGGTCCCCACAGGTTAGTGCGCATTCAGGTTAAAGTCCCCACCGGATATAAGAAAAAGTACACACACACACTTAACATGAGAGTCAGCACCTCCAAGTCTGAGGCCATGGTTTTCTACTGGAAGACAGTGGATTGCTCCCTTGGGGTTTGGGCAATGTTTGTCTCCCAAGTGAAAGTAAAGAAGGTGTTGTACTGGACTGTTGTGATGAGGAGGGAGCTGAGCTGGATGGCAAAGTTTTCAGTTTACCAGTCCATCTACGTTCCGACCCTCACCTACGGTCATGAGCTTTGGGTAGTGACCAAAAGAAAGAGATCGCAGATACAACCAACTGAAATGTGTTTCCTCTGCAGGGTGGCTGGGCTCAGCCTTAGAGATAAAAGTAAGTAGCTCTGAGATCAGGAGGGAAGTTGGAGTAGAGCCGCTGCTCCTTCACATCGAAAGGAGCCAGTTGAGGTGGCTCGGGCATCTGATTAGGATGCCCCCTGGGCGCCCTTCCACTGGAAGTCTTCTGGGCACATCCAGCCGGCAGGAGACGCCATGGTAGACCCAGAACACACTGGAGCTAGAAAACGTTGCTGCAGAGAGGGACATCTGGGTTGCCTTGCTTAACATTCTGCCACTGCTACCCGACTTCAGATAAGTGGGAGAAAATGGTTGGCTGGACAGACTCAGTAATGACTTCCAAAATCTTGCATTTTCTGGCTTTTCAATACAAAAAAAATCACACAACCCAGCTAATCAACACAAACTAGCCACAGTGATCAATATTAATACTTTACTATTGGACTGTAACGGTGGAGTTTTCATCTTCTCAAGGAGTGGCCTTGAAATAAAAGCCCAGCCCTGTACTGGCAATTCAAGGATGCAAAATGCAGGATCAATGTCCAATCATGCCCTAACTGTCAAAACTAGAGGAGACAAATAAGGTGAGGCTGAAGGTGACCTTAGTGGTTGTTTGAGTGATAAATTCAACGACACTGGGGATGCTAATTAAAAACCCCTTTCAAGGCCAGAATTCACACAAATACTCCTGTTAAAAATCTGTCTTGAGTAATTCAGGAATTCAGCTTTTACCTGAATTAAAATGTTCCACGTGTCTCGCATGTGAACTAGCTTTTTTTCGACAGGCAAACAGTATGATTGGTACACTAAATCAATGGCTCCACAACAAGGTTTTGATCTTCCATAGCTAACAGGGACCAGCAGCTCTTCACTATGCTCCTTCTAACCTCCTTGACTCATCTCAGCAGGCAGAGGTGAGGTAGGCAGAGAAAACAGAAAAATAAAAGTTAAATTAGTAATGCGGCCCTAGCCCGCTGGCACGAGGAGGGAGGGTTTTGTAATATTGATGAGTTGAATGCAGTGGGAATGACTCATCTGGAGCTGGGGATGAAGAAGGAGAATGTAAAACCTACAGTACAAGTCATGAATTCATTTTTTAACCCCAAAGCTCCATATCAAGGCACAGACAAAACATGATTTTTTGAATGTCTTGGGATTGCCAAGAATCTCACCCCTTTTCACGCTGCATACAATATGTACAGAAGTATAAACTATACTGATTTGAACATGTCTGTGGAAACAGCGACAGCTTAAAACTGGGTTGGTATTTCCCATGGCAGCAGTGGACTGACATTTACAGGCTAGCGTTGCTAGCGGACACGTTAACTTCTTTGTTTGTGATGGTTTGGCTGTGCCTCTCCCTCATTCCCAGTGTTTTCTGCTGTGTACCCCTCCCTTGTGTCTCTTGTTTGTCTCCACTTTGTCTCTCTCCCTGTCTGTGTTTATGTGTGTGTGTGTCTGTTTGGGCGTGGCTATCCGGTTCCCTCCTGATGCCAATCCACCTGCATACCTGAAACCTATCAGCTAATCAAAACCTGCAGTATACAGACCCTGGTTTCACTGCAGTCTTTGCCAGATTGTTCAGTTTGCTGAGTGGGAATGTATGGCCAAGCTCAAGCTGAAGTCCAAGTCCTTCATTTATTTCTTTTTTGGCAGTTTGCCTGTCTCCTTCCCTAATTCCATGTTTATTTGTGCTTTTGGTACATCCTCCATTGCAACTCCTGTTTGTTGGTCTCACCCAGCTCCCTGTGTGCCTGTTCTGCCGAAGACCTGTTCGTTCCAGCCCTGGTCCAAGGCCTGTCCTGGCTTAACCTACCAAAACCCTCACCACTACAAGTCTACAACAAACCTGCTTTTTAACCTTCGAACATTTACATTTACTCATTTGGCAGTCACTCTTTTTACATAGCAGTACAAGTAAGTTACAAGTAAGGCACTTAGGGTTCAGTGTCTTTCCCAAGGATACTTTGGCACAAGGACCGGATGAGCCCAGGATCAAACGGCCAACCCTGCCAGACAGTAGATAACTCGCTCAACCACCTGAGCCACAGCCTCATCTCTTGCCCAAGTGCTGTTTTTGAGTCCAAACTACAACTAAACCTAACAGTGGTGCGTGACTGGAGAATGTTATAGACTATTATCTGCTTGTATCCTCTGGGCATTGATACTAGACGTTTTCCCCCTCATCCAGCAAGCGTCCATCGTTGGTTATGTACTTTTAACCGCAATTTAAGGCTGTTCTTTTACGACATTCAACATTTGGGAGGACCCTCATGCTGTTAAAGTCACATCTAAATGGATGTTAGAGCATCTTTAGTTTGTTATTTGAATCAAATCCTTCAGATCTAATTGAGATGCTCAAGTGGCCATGGATTAGCAAATATAGCGCAACACAGAGTTGTGGGGAGACATGTAGCTGTAGAACTGTTCACCTCCCTAAACCATGTTAGATGAGGAGGTGGATGATAAGGGTGAAATGAATAAATCAGACCTCAAAAACACTCATTGAAAATTTAAACTTTTTTTTTTTTCTTTTTGGTCCGCTAAAAGCCAAACACACGCTTTTTACTTTTGAGTGGTTTTATCTGATGGACGGGATTAGACAGTCACACCATTGGATTGGATAAATTCATGTCACCCCCTCCAACTTAAAGATGAGTCATCAAAAATATTTTCCCCTGATGTTTTATATCAAGAGAAAAGAGGAAGTTAATTAAGTTAAATTCAACTTGACTGTTTTTTAGTTTTATTTTTTTATTAAAATACATAGTTTGCTACAGTGAGTTCAGTCCAATGTCTGAATCCTCTCTCTTCATGATACTTCCACAGTCTGTACAACAGCTGACATAAAAAGCTTTTCAAACTACAGCTAGATTTAGATGCATGTTTTTAACTTTTTTCAAATTTTAGATATGTAAATAAAGTAGTTGTTATGATGTCATTAATATGCAAATTAGCATGTGACATCAACTAGTGGCATCTACATTACAGCTGGGGAATAGTAACGGCCAGTGTCCATGAATTTTCATTGCAGTTTGACTTTAAAAACAAAGTTTATCAGTCAGTCATCAATAACATATTAATTTACCAAAATCAGCTTGGCACGTGCAGGTGTAAATTTTATTTAGGGAGCTGATTTGTCAAGTCTCACACTTCACAGGATTCACAAAAAGCTGCCAATGTTAACATACTGACATGGTCATACGCATGTAAGACTACACAGGTGTTTAACAGATATCCTTTATGTACAGTGTAATGCACATGTACGAAATATTTTTGATGATGCTTTTGAAAAGTAAAAGAGGAACTCGCTAGTTGATTCTACATAAACATTAGAAGCAAAATTGAAAGTGCTAAAAACATGAATCTCTTCTGGTGATAGTTCATCCTCTACAGAGAATAGGCGACCCAACGGGAAAACTGGTGACTTGAGAATCATTATATTGAAATTCGTTGTCCAGCAGCTGCAGGCCCTGTTTGACAGCTTTCAGAGAAAGGATCAATATCTACATCTACATTGATGATGACAGAGAATGCTTGGAGCAGACATTATTTTGTGGATGCAGAAATGAGCACTTATGACCGAATACATAAGTGCTCATTTCTGACGTCATACATCATACATACTGTATAACTGAGCTAATAAGGCTGTCTGTGAGTCATGCTGAAAATCTGCTGCTGAAACCGTTTATTCAACTGTCCAAGCCAGGGGACCTATTAATAGATAATACTATCACACACTGAATTAAATAAGTTCATTAATGCCAAATTGTGCACACAAATGGCTAAAAAAGATGACTGATTATGTTGCAGACTCATTGTCATACATTTAAAATAACTTGGTTTTGGCCCCCCACTATGACCATAGAGGATAGACTACTGGCCAGATGATAGGCTTTATCTGCTCTGACGTAGCTGCCTCATCACTGTTCTAAATTCATACTCGGACTAATCATTCCAGCTGTCCCTAGGCTACAGCCTCTCTCACGTGTTGTACACAGAGCCAGCACCAAGTTCCTGAGCAGACTGCCCCAAAATGTGAATAGAGAATCATTTTTGATTAACTTGTTGTTAAGTTACTTGTTGTTGAGTTGGATTTGTTGTTTAAAGTTTGTTTAGGCTAATAAATCACTTTGCTAAGGCTAAGGAATGACAGTGTTGGTTAAAATTTTGAGAGAGTCAACACCGTCCTCTACCGTGCTTCAAGTTTATCATTACATTTTCAGTATTTAACCAGGACCATATTCCCTAAACTTAGCAACTTAGTGTGCTTTGAGATGCCCTAAAGGGGACACCACCCATTTTATACATTAAAGTCTGTTTACAGGTCTGGGGGTGTACAGCTGCAAATGTTTAAAAAAAAGTTCCAGTGGGAGCTGCATGAAATCTGATGAACTGCCTCAAGTTATGTCACTTGACTCAGTGTTGGGTGAGGCTGAAGACTGCAACGTTGAAAATGAAGAATATCTGGGGTTGTCAAATTAGAAAGAAGTGGACTGCCCAGACCTCTGTAGCCCACTGCTAATCTTTAATCTCTCTACTCTGCTGCTACCAGCATAACACCCCTGTATCTCAGTCAGAACTGTCGGTGGTCGAGCTGCCTCATGGGTAATGTAGGTGCCAGATTTTGACAAGAAAGAAGAAAGCTTGGATTAAAAAAGATGATCTCTCTGATTCTGCTGCACAGCATTTTTTCTTTAAAAACTGTCCATTGTGAGTCCGACAGTGTGATACAAATGCAGTGGTAAATCGGCTGAGTACTTTTTAAAATAGCCATAAAAAATAATATTGCTTTTGTTAGCATGAGTGGATATTGCAGCAAAAACAATGAAACAAACAATGAAGCTGTTTATACTGACTGTCCATCTGTCTGTGGACAGATACAGTATCCTGACAGTGAATGCTTTGCAGATATGATCAGTATGAACATTTTATATTCGCAGAAAGTAGTTTGAAATTACTATATGTTGCAGATAAAATTTTGTGTTATGTTGATAAACAACATAGCTACTGATTCTGGTCAGGGGTGTTCCTTTTTTAGCCTGACAAGAATCTTTAGACCCTCAATTTATAGACTATTTTTCAGCACATAGCATCAAATACTATTATTTACAATCTGTCTGATCATCTGACTGCTCGTGTGTCTGGGCCCCGTCAGATTCTTTAGAATTCCAACATCTCAGTGAATACTTTGGTTGAGAATAATGTTATCACAACTGACAGAGCAGATGGCAACCACTACGAGGATAAAACCAAGGTTGCGAACCATTGTTCATAGAGTGAAGTGTTATATAGGTCCTTGTGAGGAGAAATTAATTAGGGCTTCTCTAACAATACAAGTGATCATTGACTGATTCACAGTTTTATCCCATATACTGTAGGTATATTGAAAATATAGGAAAACCAGAAGATATATCGCCCCTTGGACCTATAGTACTGATTAATCTCCCTGTGGCTTTGTGTGCCTGCCTACAGTATCATACCCATAATCCCTCATTGCACACACCTATCTCCCGTTTGATGTTCGCGCTCCAAGTTAAAGAGGTGCAACCTCAGGAAGGCCTCAGCAATGGATCCTGAAATGTAGGATTTCCACCTCATTAGCATGCTACTGCACAGCGGAGAGTTGGCAGCTTTCCCCGGGTTATCAGAGCAGCATGGAAACCAATAAGTGAGACAAGACAAATGGATGTTGACAAATTTGATGACTGATGGTAATCATCCCAACAACTCATATTTTACAGTTTGGGCTTTTTCTCCCTCGAGCTGTTTGAATACTTTGCAGCAAAGCATTAACTTTATACTCGAAATAGACACATACACACAAAGGTTAATGTAAGTACTTTGAGCACTAGAGCAAATAAATTACCAACAGAATATAGACGATATTAAAGTTTACTGAGGTAGATCATTCTATTACATTAAAATATATAGAAATCACACCATGTGTTTTTATGTATATTTGTTGGTAACCCCTTCACACAGAGAGAGTAATGGTCAATATAGCCTCAGCTGTGCAACACATGATTCAAACCTCAAAATGGTCACTCGCCAGGGGCTTCAGCCATCGTTGCGTTTACAATACTAGAGATTATAATAAACTCTTCTTCAGGGCAGCCTGGACACTAGGGTGACCCGCTGTTGTCTGACCCATGAGTACTCTCTACTCATGTAGTAATGTAGTGATAACTACTGAGTACTCATGGGTCAGAACGTCAACATATTGACGGGCATCACGACTGGTGTGATCCCATCGCAAGTTGGTAGTTGCAACTCGATTTGTACCTGTGTTGATAGGCACTGATAACTCATATTATCCTGCCGATGGGGGCACCAGATCAACACTTATATGGGAAGGCAATGACTTACGATGTATTTTTGTCATTTAATTTGGAGGACTTATTGGATGAAACATAGGGTTTACATATGCCAAACATGAAATAAAATTTAAAAAAAAAGAATTGCTTACAAACTGACATTTCAAAATCTTAAATGTTAAATATTTCTGAATCAGAAATGACCCCTTACGCTAAGAATTCTCTTCAGATGTCTCTCCCTTGTGTAATACTAATGATAATAATGTAACATTTTATCAAGAATGAGGTTTTAAATAAAGGATTATAAATTGAAAAGTGAAGATGTGACCTATGTGCAAGTTAGCATTTGGAAGTTTTTCAAATTATTACATACTTTGTTGTCTATAGTTTTTCAAAGGAGTTAAGGTAAAAGTGATCATCAGACACAACACAGGAAGTGCATTTAATATTTTTTGGGGTTTTTTTTTGTAATTTATAGAGGATGATTTATTTTCTGTTGGTAGGGGAAGTAAAGTACTATTCATCTGCCAAAAATTAATTATGAGTTTAGGTTTGATTTAAGTTTAAAGTTTAAGTTTGATTACTACAGTGCTGCTCCTGGGGTGGGTAAGATAAGCTCCTGCAGTGAGTCATACCTGCAAAGCTACCTGTAATACGAATAAAGAGAAGCATGCTGATGAAAACCATGTGTAATCCATGAGCACCGAAAGAGCAGCCTGACTCATTTTTCATTAAAATTAATGATTTTTTTTTTTTTTTTTCTTGCATCAGTGTGATTGCACCTCCTTGAGTGAGTAATGAGTCCTTGGATTTTAGGGTGGATGGTTCAAGAAACAGATTACAGGCAGAAAAGACTATTTCTTACCTTTTTTAGCCTTTTTGCCTGAGGCCAAGTGATTTTGGAGTGGATGAGCTCAATTCCATGCTTTCCACATCACACACACACACACACACACACACACAGGACTCATACATACATTTTCAGTACTGTGATTGTACCACATTTTCATTATTCTCCAACCTCTAATCCTAACCTTCCCCACAAGGATATACACTGAGTCTTAACCTTAAATCCAAAATAAAATTTTTAGTAATTCTAATCCCAACCTAAAACCCAAACAAGTTTTCTCATCTTTCTGCCCTTGAGAGGACATCAGGATCTTGAAGTATGAATACACACAAACAAATACACTTAGATAAGACTGTGTCATCGCACAATATCTCTCTATTACTGTTCCCCCTGTCTTTCTCTGTCTTAATTTCATGCTTTTGCCAACTCAATAAAATAAAACCCATATCAGCAACAACCACATCGGGCTATTTTGGCTCAGACTGAGGCGATATAGCCAGCATCAAAAAAGCAGTAACTTTCTCAAATTGATGAATGCATCCTATAATGAAACAAGGTATATTAAAATAACTCACTGTCGTCATATACTTGTTCTAAGTGTGTGCATTAGCATAAGCGGCCTGTGGCTGTGTCATAGGGAGTCAGGGACAGATCGCCCAGCTGCATCTGACAATAGCAACTCATTAGCACTGTTGTGGACAGTTGATCACACATCACACTCCACGCAAGCGATGTCAGCGTGTGTGTGTGTGTGTGTGTGTGTGTGTGTGTGTGTGTGTGTTTGTTTACCATTGTGTTAGGATGAAGGGATTACTTTGTGTTGTTGTGTCAGTGTGTGTTTGTGCATGTGATGAATTTTCCTCATTTATAAAGTATGTGTGTTGTTGGGTGGATGCAGTTGCCGAGCCAACATTTGGCCTCTCCCATAAGCCCCAGCCAAAATATGCCTGTGCTTACAAAGCCAACCAGCCCAGACAGCGTTAGGCCTTTACCCCCACTTTCTGGGATTCTGCTGGATTACAGCAAATGTTCCCAGAAAATTTCGGTGGATCTGTGTGTGTGTGTGGTCCAGAATAAGCAAAAGCTCTTGCAACGATGGAGAGGAGTTAATTTAGGGTCTGAGCTAGGTACGTCATCAGTCTGCAGTTATTTGTAAATGACAGCTACAGTTCTTAACCATTTGTTAACTGCAATATAATAAATGGTGCAAATTGTATTTTCAAAGTCACACGAAATACTAATTATTAACCAACCAGACTACTATACAGTATAAGTTTGCCACCTACTACTACTATTAATGGTATATTCTAGTATAGTCTACTTGTTGCCATATTTAAAAGTATCACAGGAGTCAGCCAGACAAACAGAATTAGAACAACAGGATCCATGTTTAGTAATTTCACATACAGTGGCTTCAAAAAGTATTCAAACCCCTTCACTTTTTGCACACTTTATTGTGTTGTAGATTTCATTTTATGGATAAACTTACAATTTTTCCCATCGATATTCTCCGTAAATGAAAGATTTTCAGTTTTTGATTTTTTAATGAATTTGCAAAAATTTCTAAAAACATTTTTTCACTTTGTCATTATGAGTTATTGTGTGTAGAATGTTTGCCAAAATAATAATTACTATAATTACTAATCAATAATGCAATAAAGGGTGCAAAAGGCTTATGGTCATTAGGTGCTATGGGGTTGTAAAATTCTTTGGACATTTTTTATATCTAAAATTGCTAAAACTTTTAATGAGATTTGGTTAAGAGTTACAATTACGATGATGCAATGAGAAGTGAGAGTTACAGTTGGGCTTAAAAAAAGTAAAGGTAGTGAATGGAAAATATACAGTAGTAACCGGAACATGTGTGTGTAGTGTATCCCTTTACACATTCAACCAAGCCAGAGATCTGTGTGGTGAACGTGACACATCAATTATAGATGGGCAGTAATGCACACTTTGCCTGAGTGCCTGCCCAAGGGGAACCATTAAAGATGAAAATATTCTGGGCTGCACTCACTGAAACATCAATTAATTACGGCGGCGCTCCCTTAAATTCTTGATACCTCTCTTCAAAGTTTCAGTATCCTCCCCGTGAGTTTTTAGGAGGGTTATGAGGAGTGCTGCTCAGAATATGTTAGCGGGAACGTGAGGGCTGAGCTGGATGCTGGAGAGAGTTATCCAATCATTGATTCCTCTGCCGACTTCACACTGAGTGAAGGAGAGACCTGGGGAAGGAGTGAACGCCCGCTTGACCTGCAGCTAATCTGATCACTGATTATGTCTTTTGTCTCCTCATTCCTTATGTCTGTCCTCATGTCTTCCTAAAATGTATTGCTTCCAGTTAAGTTATAGTTTTCCCTTTTCCCTTCTTTCAACGTAGATGTTGTCCCCTTCACTCCTGAGCTGTAGCTCTTGTAATGTTTATGCCTTTATCTCTTTCTCTACACTTGATGCTGAATTGACAGTGTTCCTCAAAATTAAAGGGATAGTTCAGTTTGTTTTTTTTGGGTTTTTTTTAGCATAAACTATTAAATAATGCGGAACATACTTGCATATAGGCAAACGTGCATGAGTTTTCACACATGCATGGTTTCTTTGTAAGACCATGTTGAGATTTGGGTGGTCTGCTCGCTGGCTCCTCTGCAACCTACGACATAACACCCTTTTCTGCTTACATCCACAGACATTTGTTTTCAATTCTAGTGGAGATCCCGATGTATACCAGTGAGAGATACCAATGTGTTTTCAAGGACACCAAGCTGTCGTGCATACTTGCTTGGCAGGACCTACACTGTTATTCACAGCAACTAAGCGTATTTGTCGTGTTTTCTTCTCTGGGGTATCCTAAGGCTCTGTTTTACCTCCGCCAAGGAGGTAATGTTTTCACCTGTGTCTGTTTGGTGGCTTGTTTGTTTGTTTGTTTGTCAGCAGGATTACGCAAAAAGTACTGAACCAATTTGCACAGCACTTGGGGGAGGGATGGGGCATGGACCATGGGAGGACCCATTCCACTGTGGTGCTGATCCGGTTAAAGGGAAGGATCCAGGAATTTTTTATCACTTTCCTTAACAATGCATGGCAGGGCATTTTTCGACATTTTTGTCAATATCTGGCCTTGGTGGAGGTATGCACTCCACTGAGTGCCATTCTAGTTGTATATGATCCCATTTGGCAACATCAAAGTTCATGTAAATGCCTCTTTTGTTTCTCTGATGACACCCAGATTTATATTCCCATCCTGTCTGGACATACTGACTGTGCTTTCAATTTTAAATTACTGCTTAGTGGCTGTTAGGTTTTGGCTTTTTGGCTTCTTCCTCCATCCAAAAAAACAAAACAAAACAGAAATCATGAAAAATAAAAACCTCAGGCTTGATGGCAGTATTATTATCCCAAATTCAAAACTTAAAATTTGTATGTAACTTTCGACCCTTGTCTTTTCTGCAGAATTGTATTATTGCTCTCATTATGGTGTCTATTTCTTATTTCCAAACTTTTAAACAAGCAATAAAAAACTTTTGCACAATAAATTGTTTTAACGTGTATTTTTGGTTTTACATATGCAGTATTTTACATTGTTAGTATATTCTCTTTATGTAATTGTCTTCTTTCTTATTTGTGTGTAAGTGTATTGAGACACTTTGTGATTTTAAACTTACTTATTTACCTATCAAGTATGAGTGAGTGAATTTTGAATATTTCACTCAGTGAAAACATCATATAGCTGCAATGAAGACCTGGAACAGGCTGATACAAACTACATGGAATACCCTTTCATGCCCCTGCCGAGGCACTGAGTTCTCCTTCCTCCTCATCTTCCTCCTCCTCCCTCTCCTCAACTTGGTTTTTTCTCTTCCCCTCATCATCATCCCGTTCTCCCACTGTCATAAACTACCCAGTCAGACATTTTCCCTGTTTCCTCTGTCACGACTCCGTCATATATCTATCCCTCACCCTTTCACTTTTGTTCTTTCCCCATTTATCTACATTTCCTCTGTATTTTCAGCTCCTTTTCAAATGCTCTATTGGGCCATTGATTAGCCATAATTTAATTTTTTTCCACCCTCTTCTTCCATTCTAGTAAATAGCCTTTTCGCCTACAGGTTCAATTATGTATTCTTTGAATGAATGACAAAGAATTTCATAAAGAGAAAAGACATATTGTGACTGATAATGTTCTGCTTTGATAGTTGGTGCTGTCTCTGGATGATTTGTTGATGGCGCTTTATATTCTGTATCTATCCCTTGGTACATATACATAATATGGGTAGGCTGAACGCACACTAGGGATGAAATGGCTGCGGTTTCATGCTAAAACAACCAACCGTTTCAAATTTTTCAAGTTTTATCAATGTTTCAATACAGCACTTTGAAAAACTTGCGGTAAATACTGTCCAGCATCAGCCTAAGTTAGCAACAGTTTACCAGATGCAGACGCAGCATGCAACGTGGGTTTGTTTTGTGTCGTTGAAAACATGGTGGAAGGCAGAGAGAGAGATTAAGTCTGAAGTGTGGTCAAAAGGAAATCGCGTCGAAAGGGGGAACACTTCAAATCTTCCCACCACCCACTAATTTATGGTGAATGCAAGGTAAGTTAACTTTTAGCTCAATGCGTGATGTGGGGACTTCAGAATTGGGAGAAATGTCATGGTTTGTCTGTCTAACTTGAAAATAGCTTGTCAATAATGTAAACTGAAGCCTTCAGTGTTGCCTACTCTTCTACACGTTGTTCTGCTACTGTATGCGTCGTGTGTCTACAGACTCTATTCACTCATTTGAGTTTCATAGTTTTTTTCCCCCAGGCAACACATTTTGTTCATTTAGAATCGTCAATTTGGTTGTAAAAATGTTCCAGGAGAAACACTACAGACTCCTATAAAAGACTATATTTATGTAAATTGTGCATGGGGTCATTGTATATACTCAATTGAGTGAGTGAGGTAAAAATAACAACGAGTGGGCATGCAGCAGGCAAACCCAGTAATGCTACTGGTCCCTTGTCCTTATCTACAGTGACACAGACACTTGAGCAAGGCACGATCAGTGCTGCGGCATCTGTAAAAGACCTCAAAGATCTCATTGCTTGAGCATAGAGTGTAAAGAAATGTCTTTTTGGTGGCTGTTTTTGTATCGGTAATGTGCACAAAGTGCAGTCACCTCTCATGGCTTCATGGTGCCATCTTTAATGCTAATGCACATTTGATATAGTTTTCATATGTTTACATACGGTACTGGCTATGTTATGTTACCTTTATGCAAACAAAAAGTGCATAGTGCTGCTAATTTTATATGTGGCTTTCAATATAAAACGGAGTGAAATTTAAGTGTTTGTATCAGTAGTTTTTGAACATTTTCAGCACATTTTAACAATACCACGGTAATACTGATAATTGAGAATACTGAGAATTTTGGTCACTAAAACTGTGATATGAAATTTTTGAATCATTCCATCTCTAACACACACACAAACACAGATATACACCACAGCCTGCCTCTATTGCAGTCAGCGTTGCTTTGCAGAAGCTCGTTTTGCCCTTCAGCTGATTGCTATCTGATCATTTGGTTCATTTAATGTATAATAAAAGGCTTTCTCAGATGAACAGTTTAAAAGTACACACACACACACATACATACGCACACAAACACACACGCACATACACACAAACACGCAGGATCGAGATCGGACAAAAACCAGAGGATCTCAGTCTTTGCCAGAAGTCAATACTAAGCAGTTTGCTATGGCAACCATTCTCAGTCCAGGCCTCAACAACAGCCCCTATGGGCCCTTGTAGCCTTTAGTTGTGTTTCTCTTACACGCGGGCACACACTCATCCACACATACATTGATCATGACAATGCCTAAGGACCTTTCATCATGTGGACATCAATTGTCAAAGGAGTCTTAATTGCAGGAAGGAATTGAGGGAATAAATAATATCATAAAGATGAGATGTATTTTTCCAAAATGTGCTCTGGGAATTTCCATATCAAGCGCACTTGAAAAGACAGAGGAAGTTGTACAGTAGAAGGCAGCCTTGAATATCTATGCTCGGCGCTGACAGACATCTTGATATCTCTGGATGTTACATGAGAATAATTCTTTTGTAACTCTCTCAGGAACCTGTTAGGACACCTACCCTTCAAACAGATGAGGCCCAGATTTGAAGAGGAGACCAACAGGGAGACATTTTAATGAATTAATATGCATTGGCCCAATTAGCCTCTGCACTGCAGTAATTATCACACACATTTATGCGTTGGAAATCGGGACATCCCATTGCACAGTTCTGACAACCCAAAGGATTGTGGGACTTATTTTTAAGCTGGAGGAGGTCAGATGCTTCAGATTTGTTGTCTCTGCACATTAATTAGCTAGAATTTGCGTGCGTAAAGAATGTGATGTGACAGATGAGTGGTCTGATATCTAATTCCTCCAATCGTACCTCCAGGGATGTGGGGGAGGGGACAGAATGATGTTAGAAAGCAAAACAGTGTGTTTGGCATATGTGATTATCATAATCAGTTTCTGTTCATGCTCTGGGTGTCAATTAAGGGCTTCTTCTTCCTTAAATTTCTGCTTTGTTTTTATTATTCTAACAGGACTGTGGGAAGGGAGTATGCTAAAGTGGCTGCTAGGGAGGGAATGTGACAGAAGAAAAGTACCAGGAGTGCTTCAAATACTATTACTCATTTTACAACAAAATTAGCGCCCTTGCGCAGGTTTTTTTAAACGCGGGTCAAAAAAAAGGCCGCTGACTCTTTTCCCATTGCCAGTAGAAGAGGGACAACCCTGCAGTCTACTACAACAGGAAGAAATGCAATTTGATTACCCCACACGCTGTTGTGGGGTACGGATTCTGGTAAGCCTCCGTGCGAGATGCTTTGGTCGGTAAATGATGGTTTTTAAAACGTACTCCAGGGCTGTGCTCACTGTTTTTCTAAGACAAGGGGACAAAAATGAGCGTGTCCGCCTGGGTGTCATGTTTCCATCACTACCGATTGGAGTTGAAGCCATTAAATACCAGAGACCACTGCAGAGCTCTTTGTCCCGTGAATGAATGTCGATTGTACCCTTTCTCACTGAAGACAAAAGCCAGATGTTAGTGGGTGTTAGTGGGTTTCTGGTCCGCTGTAAAAGGGACTTATGTAAGTCTAGGTATTTATCAGGCTAATATGCAAAACATTTACCAGTTCCACCTTTGCTAACAACAGAATTTGTGCTGCTTTTCTCTGTGTATAATAATTTTATGACTGTTTGTTGGACAAAACAAGACCATTCCAAGGCATCATGATTTTTTTTTACTATTTTTTACATTTCATTTTATATTATATGTGTATATATAGAGAGAGAGAGACAGAGAGAGAGGGAGACAATAGAGAACATGAAGTGAAGGATCTTTTGTTTTTTAATTAAATCTATGTTTGAAGAACACATAAGAGAAGAGGGTGCACAAATATGTGCGTGCATCAGTTTTGTTGATCATTTCTACATAAAGTTTGACTTCAGCATTGAGCTTAAAGTAAAAATAGAAGCAGGTAAAAGTTGTGAAAAAGCAACTTCTGTTGTCAAGCTCTATATCCTTCATCCAGTTTCGAGAAGTTTTCTGCCATTCACGTTTTGCCATGAGTGACTTAATGGCTCGTTATGTGCCACATGCTGCCAAAATATGGGCCGAAGTGTTTCAGTATAGGCTAACCTGTGACGGAGGAGGATAGTGTTAAAAATTGATGATTCAGAGAACAGCGGGGGGCAGGGAGACCGTAGACACGGGGATATGCTGTAAACATACATACAGGAATGATGGAGGGGAAATGTCTGTGTGAGTCAGAGCAAACATGACAGGACAGAGTTGGGAAGGCAACGACTAGACAGTCTAACTGGCCTTTGGCATCTCACACACTTTAATTAAAATAGATTGGAGATGGAGCGAAAGAGGAGGGAGCTGTTACCATGGTAACCAAGTTTAGGTAGATAGAGATCTTGAGTCATCTTAAAGGGGGAGATTTTCCACATTCCCTATAGTGTTTCACACCATTCATTATAGATCTGTTTCGAGTTTCTCATACTGAGATATCTGCTGTATTTTCCCATATTATCATTATGTATTTATTAAAGTGAATGTTTTTGATCATGGGACTGATACCCAGTATAAGGTGTCACACTAAGCTAAAACTGTCTAAAATCAAGCTTGATTTTCCAGAGAATATTATAGTCAGCTATTTATGTGTGTATGAACATCACCTACTTAGAGGGTGTGTGTGTGTGTTTACATGCTCAAGCTATGTGGAGGTTTCAGATGATTTCATTCACAGCTCTGCGGACCTGTGCACGTTTATTTGTGTGATTGCAGATACTAAAGTGAAGGTCTGTGTTACTGTAATGTGCTGGCTCATACAAACCACTGTAGTGTTTGGCAGAGGCTCCTCAGCCCCCCGTTGAGCCTTGGAGGGAAGCTGCGAGCAGTTCATCACTCACACAGGATGAGGGTGATTACTTGGCTACTGTATTCTGGGTCCTGGATCTAAATATAGCAGCACTGTTGCGCTGGGGAAGGACTGGCCTGCCGGGAGGATGGTGATGGAGGCATGTGGTCATCACTGATTTAGCAGCAGGGGCAAGACAGCTTTTTAACATTTATGCAGAGAATGCAGTGCTTTACATTCCCAATACGAAATACATCAACTCAGTGCTGATTAGTAAAACACACTCTCAGTCAGTCACCCAGAAGGTCCAGTGAGGTTAATATGAAGTTTGATTTGACCTTTGACTCCTTTCATGTATATTTTCCACCAACCTTATTAGCCTTTGGAATCTTAGGCTGTTTTCTCTCATATTACACTCATATTAATTCTAGGCTTGTAGATGTCTCAGCAGATATGCCATAAGCTGTTACTTTCAGGCCAGGCTATTCAGAAATGACATTGATTAGAATGTGAGTGATACTAAGAGCACATCATTGTCACAGTCGCATGACTGTCACTTGTCCAGCGGGTTGGTTAGCGAATGTTTGAAACCGGGAAGGAAATTAATATAACCCTCATTACAGAATTAATTTGGTTATGTCAGTGTTTATATGTTAACCTACTGAACCAAACCCAACGCCGTGCTGTGAACTGTCACTACAGAGTTGGCAACACACCAGGACTCGCTTGGGTTCAGGTATGGCCCACATCCTCTCTTCGGCTTTGGCAACCCATGACATAGTGGTATAGCTGCATGGCTTAGTGCTGAATCAATTAATTACCCCTAGACATCACATCATTTGCCCAGTACTGCCTTTGTTGTGACAGTATACTGGTACATTTAGTGCCCGGAGGCTTGTATTTTAGTCAGCAGGCTGGAGATTTGTTTTTATAAAGAGCAGTGTCAAGCCTTCCAGTAAGTAAGCAACAGCACAAAGCAGTTCTTCTTACCTACGGTAGAGCAGCAAGCAGGTGATATTGCATAAGAGTTCGATTGGGTTGAAGACGACGATTACCACGGAAGAACTTCAATCGTACCAACCGAGCTGAGTTTTGTATTGTAGAAATTAGTGTGCTCATGGTCCATGGTGGAGAGTTGTGGTGATCTCAAAGGCTAAACAGACTATAAAACATAGCCTCCTGCCAACAAGAGTGTTGTAAGAAAACACACATTTTCATTACTGATAAGCTGGGTGACATTCTGCTTACTTTGTACAGATCCAATTGACACAGACATTCCTTTTCAATACCTGACTGAACAGCTCCTTCAAACAAGTCATGATGACCACTAACTGTACCGCAAAACAAGCTCTGGTATACAGTTGAGAGCACTACTTCTCTCTATTTGAAGGGCCATCGAGAGAATCGTTCCCACCGGTAGTGGAATGAGTGAGGCTTGCACCGAGGTTTGTGTAATCTGTTGCAAGAAGTGCAGCTGGGAGCAGAAGAGGCTGAATGATCCCGGCTGTTGCCAGGTGGGTCTCGAACAACATGCCTGGTATATTCTCCTGGGGGACTGTCAGTATATCTTGTTTGGATGAGGCTTTGCAAACAAACTCTACAACAACTTTGTGCCGTCTAGGTATGCTGTATATGGTGCACAAGCCTTTTATGCCTCACAAACCTCATTTACTTCAGTTACCCAACTCACTCATGAAAAAACTGTTTATTTCTCCACATGCTGAAGCGCTCTGCATGGAGCCGTAGTAACAGGTATGTTTTCAGTATTCAAAGATTTTTCAAGGCTTGGGTCTTTTTTATTTAGGTTTCCAAAAACAAAAACACGAGCAAAATTGAACGGAGTCAGAGCTACAAAGCTAACTAGCTTTAAAATCTGCCAGCTGGCTAGAAATAAGAAACCTGCTTTTCTGCAATTGAGAACCCATTGTTTCAAAAATAACTATGAATTTCGAGTGGTAAATATTCCACAGTTATCGCTGTGTTGTCCAAGAATGGAAAGTGTGGATAAGTACTGTAACACCTTCAGCATAAATTATTGAATATTCAGTACATATTCACACAGAAACTGTTTTGGCATATTTCTTTGTGGCATTATTACTTATTTTAGTCTGTTCACATCTGGCCAGCGGTAGTGGCTCATTAAAAGTGGGAGTGAGGTGAAGGACAAAAGCTGCTTCATTTTTTCTGTCAGCTGAGTCAGAGCTTGGCGAGTGGAGTGCAGAAGTATTGGAAATAAAAGATTATGTTTCAAAAAATTACAGGTCACTAATGTCAACTGACTGGGGGTGGAGATGCTTTCTCGCCCCCGCTCCACTTTGCAAATGCAGATTAACTTGTTTTATGACTTCAAAAAAAAAAAAATAGTCAGAGCTTTAAACGATGCTAAAACACATAACGAACTAAAAGACCAGTTAACATCCATATTTATGTTGCGGTGTAGCATAGTAAAGCTCTGCAGTGAGATTTAGATTGTACTATAGTGGTATGAGTGAATATACAATAACATAAAACTTTATTGATTTCTGTGGGAAATTTGAGACATTGTAGCAATACAAGTAAAGTCATACAGCAGAAGAAACAATTGTGAATATAACATAACATCAATAAAAACAATAGACATTAATTTGAAACTACTGTGGGTTTATAGACTGGCTGCTTAGTTTAAAAGCTACTTATGTGTTGGCCTGTTTTTGTAAGGCTGTTTTCATTATCACCTCAAATCGAAGAAGTTTGGGAGAGCAGCCAAGCCAGGTCAAGTTTCAAGAAGCAGTTTGACGTTTTGTTAAATATGCTTATTTGCTTTCATGGGGCTGAATATGAAGCTACAGCCAGGAGCTCGTTAGCGGGCGAGAAAGAGGAGGAATAACAGCCAGTGGCAGGACACCGAGGTGTGGTGTGAGGAGAGAGCCAGGAAAGAGCTGGTTCATTTTGTTCATTTCGTCAGACCATTTAGTGATCATAAAATAGTTAGGTTATCTTCAGCGGACCACCTTGGTAATGACTGCTGGTAAACATATAGTCTATTTATGTGCTGTGATCATATGTCACAGTAGTTCTGATATTTAACAGCAGAAACATAAAAAGCACCTCCTTTTTCATTTGCGTTTCTGCTCCTATGGCTAGTAAAAATTGTTCAGCTATATATCAAATTCTCAGAGCATTATTTCCATGAAACTTAAATTTACTTAAGTAGAGAAAGTAGCTGCTCTTTATGAATTACTTACAAAATATGAACTACATACACTATTTAACTACACTGATGCAACACTTGGAAATGCAAGAAGAAAAACATAAAATATGTCAAACACCTGTTTGAAATGCCAGTATTTCTAATTTCGAATGTGTGTCAAACTCAGTTGACAAACGCCTCATCACCTCCTCTCACTAGCAAAACATCTAACCTCCCTCCTTGCTTCCATCCCTCCTCTCCACCCAGGCCTTTATGTAGAACTGTGAGTCTACAAGCCCGTGCACTGCACTTACCACATATTGAACACCCCGCTGATCGATGTGCATGTGGGCCCTTGGTGCAGGCTAGCGATTATCAAGGTGTGCTCCACCGTGTGTTCAACGGCCCGTGTAGAATGATCAGCACACGGCGGGCTGGCTAACGGACACAGGCCGAACACGAACATACGCTCGCTCCCTTCCCCTCACAAGAGGTGTTCAATACTGAAGGCTCATGCCACAAGAGGCGTGGGAGGCACTGCAGTTCATCACTCTCACGTCCTGTTTGGCTTCTCTTTTTTTTTTTTTCTTTTTAACCACGCTGAGGAATACTCAAACCGTTATCAAGGATGTGTAGTGTAACCTATTTTTTCTGCTTTTATGTATGCATTGGGCATTGATGGACTTGACAACCTGAAAATCTCTGACCATTAAAAAATGAGACCTTTTGTAACTCAGCTATTGGTTTTGATTTTTTTCTGTTTTTTTTTTTTTACATCAACAGCTTTGGCATAAAATGTTCAGAACAGCAAAAATGAGAGCATGCCTGAAGGGTCCATCATCATAGTGACTGGCAATTCACTACTGTGACTTTATGATGATGGAATATGACTTTGATCTTTCAAAAACATGACTGTAAGTCAAATGATAGCAACACAAAATGCGAAAACTCCGGCGTAAAACAACTGAGTGTTTGTAGGAAGATCCAGAATGAAACCATCTCCACAACCTGATCACCAGTTCACACCCGCAGACAGTTTCCACCTCGACAAGCACACACTCTCCCGAGACCTCACTGACCTCAATAAGGTGGGGAGTGGGTGCGTTTTCATGTGTGTGCTTACAGCACAGCTGTGTATTTGCTCGTTTGCCATGTGTGTTGTCATGTGTGTGACAGGCCATCAGTCATGATTGGATCCCTGTGCTGCAGCCGGTGAGAGCAGTCTCTGCAAGGTGGCCCTGAGGGAGAGACAGATGCAGAGCGGCAGTGATGGATCTAGGTGTACACGAGGTTGTGTGCACGCGCGCGCGCGTGTGTGTGTAAAGCTTGTAAGTGAATGTTCATGAAAATGAATGAATGCGCACTGGTGGGTTATACTGGTTGTTGTTGGAGTGACATCGGGCTGCTTCATCTGCTTGGTTGGGATAAAACGCCACCCACTTCTGCAGGACAGAGGAAACACACCACCACGGCTTTAATAACCCATCCTCTCTGCTCTCTTTTCGCTCTTCAACTCTTATTTTCTAATTCCCTTAATCTCTAAACCTCCTGTCTTTTTTTGCAAATTTACAGTATCTAAATCTCCATCCTCTTCAATTTCCCTTTTCCTATCCGTCATCTGTATTTTCCAGCTGCTCTGTGACTCATACCACTGACTGTGTAAATGCATATATGTGTATTATATCTTGTACTTTTATCTGTGTGAGGAGCAAATGTCTTAACAGCAATAGAAAATCAGTAAAACACCAAAAACTGAGAATAACTTTGTTGGTCCTAGTGTATCCCTCTGTTATTTCTTTGCTAGGAATTAAGTTTAAGTCTACGGTAACAGATAAAGGTTGTTAGGGTTAAGCCTAGTACTAATAAATGTGCTGATATTCAATATTTTTCTTGTTGACAACTAATCAAATGAGAAGCACAAAACCAACAAGGAACCAATCCTGCTAAGTCTTTGCATTCGCTCTTTACAGCTATTGCAACTGCTGTTTGGTCAATTAAAAGACAGGGCTTAGATATGATGTTTATTTTTAACACTACAACTAAAAGAAAAACTCTCACAAGGTAATTTAAATTCAGCTTGTGTTGTTTTCAGGGATCATGGCATTTGTTTCCTTCTAAAGCAACATAATTAGGCTAATGTAGCAACCATTCTACTTACCTTCATCTAAAGTAACCTAAGTCCATGTCAGCTAAATGTCTACACCGTTGTCTGATGAATTAGTCTCATGTTCCAGAACAAATCCAAAAACCAAATTGTTATGACAGTATTGGCCTTGCTAATATTATCTTATCACAAAGAAAAGGGAACCACCACAGGCTAACATTAAGGTTAAGTTGACACTGTGGCTGAGGAGTTCAACTTATGTTGTAATCGTCTGCCAATTTGTAAGGTTAGTAACGTTAAACGAGTGGTACCAGAGCCCTGACATCAGTAAGGTTATACAAGTGGCATCTGGAACAACGGGTACGCTAGCTAACGCTAGACTCCGTGGAAATAACGTCAAAGCCTAACGTTACATAGATCAAAACAACTCAACCTAATCAGGCTGATTAACAGTCCCAAGCTGGACATTCCGTCATGTAAGCCAGTTAAGGTTGTCATAACGCTACTGTAAGAGATCCTTGCCATGCAGGAAGTCAAAAACTGACCCCCCAGAGACGTCCCTGTCAGTCTTCACCCCTTCTTCGCCCTTCTCTTTTCAGTCCCCGTGACTCTGTCCTCACAGATTCACACAGGTCACCCAAATTGGAAAAAGCGACATTCACCAAAAAGTGAGTTGCTTGCATCCCTGAATGTCGCACAGCAAAAAACAAAAAAGAACACTCCTTCCAATAACTCCACAGCTGTCTTGTTTACACATTGCAACCTGTTTACTGAAAACCTAGCGATAGAAGTGTAAGAATGACATATTTAGATTTTATACGTAGGAAATCTGGATTGATTGGTGGTCACAGACAGAAAAATGTGTGTGTGTGTGTGTCTGATTGTGTGTTTGAGTGTGTACGTGTGTCATGCAGAGATGAATGGCTGTGTCTTCTTACTGCTCAAACATGAAATCCATTCTGTCAGTCTCCTCCCTAATTGTCAGGCCACACACGCACGCACGCACGCATGTGCACGCACACACGAACACCACCGCACGCACACACCGTGGTTTTACATTTATGGGGACCCGTCATTGATATAATGCATTCCCTATCCCTTTACCCGAACCTTAACCATTACAACTGAATACCTATCCTTAACCTAATTCTAACCCGATCCCTGAAACCAAGCCTTATCCCCTAAAACAGCCTTGTGAGATCCAGCATTTTGGTCTCCACAAAGCTGTCGCACCCAAAAGGACAGTGCCCCGGTTTTCAAACCCCACAAACATAATCAAACAGGGCCACACACACACACACACACACACACACACACACACACACACACAAAGACACAGAAGATACTCATAAAATCAAAAAAGTGGCCATGCAAGCCCAACCCCCCAAAAAAAATCAGAGATACATATGATACTATAGATACATAGGCTGTGTACTTCAGACACACACTCATACAGTATACACACAGACACACACGCGCACACACACACACAGATATATAGATTATCGTGGCTAATCTGTGCACATTAAGTCCATTAGTGGAAACATTATCTCTTTGATCAGTGATTATAGTGGCCATATACTGAACCAGCGCTGCGATAAAGCCTTTTTGCAAATTCAGAGTGCTTTAGATCAGAGGGCGGTCGACCCTTTCCTTTACCATTAGAGCAAAAAAAGTCCAGATTCAAATGACGAGACACTGAAGGAGCAAAGAAATTGCTGCTCTCTGAAACCCAGAGCAGATAGTAAAAAGCAAAGTGACACTATCCACTTAAGCCTAATTAGCCTTAGTTATATGCCAGCATTTCAGCAGACAACACCAGATGGTATCTCCCTTTTTTTCACACTTAAAGGACGTGTTGATTGACTCCATACTAGGTTACGCCACTCATTTCAAACACAGAGGTTTTTCTGCATTGCTACAATTTCTGAGATCAAATTTAGCAGATTCTGATTTTGTAGCTTCAATTATAACTATGGGTGCAATCAGCGAGGGAAGCCAGTTCCCATTAGCCGAGGCACTTCAGGTTATCCTGCTTAACCAGATTAGTTTGTGGTGTTCCTATGGTAACGGCAGGAGATACTCTCAATTAAAAGAAAAAGACAAGTAAGAGAAATATAAACATAAGTAAATGAGTACTTTTGCTTTCCGTGCACATTTGGACTTCATGTTAAAGTAGTGTTTTTGAATCAGCATTACAGTGTGTAGCTTTGTCCGTGGTATTCAGAGACACAGTGGAGCCACAGACATTATACCCAATAACAACTGCCTCACATTTAAACATGTACCACTCAGATTTGTAACTGCTGGTTTGTTGTTTTGTTTTGTCTCATTTTTGAACACACTGCTTTTGGAGGCTGGGGACATGTAACTGGATGAGCAATGAGGGTGGGTAACTGGTGACAACTCCTTATTCTGAAATCAAATTAACCACTGAAGATGGACATTTAAAAGAATTCATGAAACATTACTCCAATAAAACTATTAATATGAATGTGAGAATGATGAAAAAACATTTAATAATAATAAACTGAGGTGTGATAATTTCTGACATTTTCCCGGTGCAGTTTTTTAATGAGTGGGTCTCCATGTTTGTCTCATGCGTGGGCACGAGGGTCACACGATAAATAGTCCAGCCAACGGCTTCACAATATTCCACTGACATACAGGTGGCAGTAATGCGCCACGATACATACTAATGCGCCAACAAAGGCAGAGAAGAAGACTGCTAGGAAGAACACATGGACATAAATGATGACTAGTGTCAGATTCCAATACTCGGGAGTAGATTCTGGGGGAAGTGACGGCTGTTTACCCGTCGATGCCTGTTTCCCATTAACTTAACCTGAATCTAACCTAACTCCAACAGGTCATCTTTTATCATGCGTAAACTGATCCCCCCTCAGCTTAACACTAACTAGTTATCTCTGCCTACTCGTGGCACTTGGAATCTAACAGGCGTGGACTGGCGATTGGGAAGTTCATGAATTTTCGCAGGCTGGCGGACGTGTGACGGCCGGTCTTTTTTTCCCCAACCCTGGCATTATATAGCCTATGTACAGATATTCAATAGGTCATCTTAGCTGTAGCGACACATCTGGCAACAATCTGTAATAGCAGGTGGCAGTTGCCATCACAACTGAAAGTATCCAGCACTCTTTAAAATGATCTGGTCTCTTGATGCTGAAAAAAGCGAATGATGGATTTAACGGGAAAACCCGGGGCTGGCGGTGCAGAGAATGTGTGTCAAACAGGGAAAAAAGGCTTCGCTGCCTGGCGCCACAAAGTGTGCTAAGAAAATTGATTTATTTAAGCAGTCTGCAGGTGAGGATGATGATGATGATGATGATGATGCTGCACCCCCTCCTGACAACATTAGAAAGTCAGTATCTGTATGTTTGTGACATAAAACAGTGGCACACTCCAAATGCTAATATTAGTTATTTCTGAATTTTGGGAATTTAAAATCAGGAAATGTCACACAACACTCATTTTATCTAAACAAAACAGTGGAGGTAAACAAGCAGACTGTGTTTTCCTGTTTAACAATTGTTTTTTTCTTTCTTCAGAAAATGGGTATGTATAGGTCTGAGGAGTATGTGTGGCTGTGTTTGTTTGTCACCTAAACCAGGGCAACCAATTAGACAGAGGGAGTCCATCATCCGTGATGAGTAACCAACCAGCTACCTGAACCAAATGCTGGGGAGATCTGTGTGCACCTTTCAAGTATCTCTTCTGACCTGACCAAAGCAGCTGAGTTGTTTGATTTTCATTTCTTCTTTCATGTTCGCATGGCAATTATAATACTTGCTCTGCTTTAAAGAGTATGGAAAAACTAACCATTATATGACAGAGTGAAATTCTAACCTAAAGTCAGTCTCCAAAGAAAATGTTGCTGAGAGTCAATAAAAGATTCGAGTCATCCCTGCTAACAGGAGCAAACTGCTATCGGCTGCAATTATCCAGCTTGTGTCTGTTGTTCTAATCACTATAGCTAATGGGTGCAAAAAGCCTTCTGTCTATGGACTAATGTCACATTTTGCATCAGAGGTTTTGTCACCGTGGTATGAAAAAGACAAATACAGAAATACAATGCTTTGTACTGACGAACTGGGAACTGGAACAAAATGTCAGCTTCTCAAAACAAGTTTGTATCAGTATTGGCCTTGGAAACTAGTCTAAGTCTGTGGTCTCTAGAATCCTGGCTGAGAAAAATGCTACAAAACAATGAGAACAAACAACACACAGCTATAAGTATGATGCATATTCCTATATTAAATCTCATTCTTTTATCTCTTACTCAGAGTTTGGGTCTAGGCTCTGACAAAAAAAGATCACATTACTTTGGCTGTTAGTCATCACTTCACATTATGTCTCCACAGTGGGACAAGAAAGAGACAAAAAAGATGATGTGATGCATGTGGCTGATATCACATTTCGCAAAGTCATTCAAACTTTCAAAGATTCGCATTTTCCCTGTCATTTGAGTTAAAGTCTCGCGACACAGCTACAAATCATGTAATCCGAAAACAATAAAATGTTGTGAAGTGTCTTAAAATTAGTAATTAGGCAAGTGGCACCTGAACAGCACGTGTGCCTCACACTGTCATTTATTCATATTTTCATTTTTCAAAGACATTGAGGCGAACGTTTTTTTTTTTTGCATCTACTTTTTCAGGCTAACTGGCGTGTCACTGCAGTGCTTTAGAAAACTGCAAAACAGAATATAAGTGAAGAAAGACACTGTAGCTCTGACACTGTGCATGCGGCTCCTCGTTCCTTTCTATGAACGGACGTTTGCCAGCACCGCTGTGAGTCAGCTGTACACCGGGGCGCGCACATTAATTAGAGGACGCTCTTTTGAAAGTCTGCTTTGCATAACTGATGCACAGTTGGAAATAAAGCAATAATTAGAAAAACAAATACAAGTTATACTATTTTCACTCCCAGGTGGTCACGTTCAGTTTGCTCTGTGTGCATCAGAGAGGAATAATAAAATAACATTAAATCAATAAATCTGTCATGATTTGCTTTCATGACAGCTGCTTTGATAATAACAATTAGCCTTTATGTTGCTCTACAGTTAAAGCTATGCTGTCCTCTTTGTTATGCAGTCCCTTTATGGTTTAAGGAACTGTTTGACATTTTGGGAAATACACAAATGCACTTTTTTACTGAGAGTTAGATGAGAATAACAACCATAACTCGTAATTCAATAACTCATGTCTGTGTGTTAATTATGACGATTGAGCTGGGAGTCGATTAGCTTAGCTTAGCATAATGACTAGAAGCATACTTCAGTCTGCACACAAACCAAAGGGTTGTTATATGATGGAACTACGGTTTGGCCCAGCTAGTCTTCATGCTAAGCTAAGCTAATCAACTAGGGACAGCTACCACTCTCATGTCTGTAAATATGAAGCTCAGCTGCATATTTTGTCCTCTCTAGGGTGTTTGTGCTCTTTTGCTATTTTTATTTTGAATAAATCTGACCTAAATTCGCCTTAAAGAAATATTGAAATGGATTTCTGGAACCTTGAATGTGAGCTTTTTCCTTCTTTTCCAGTCCAGTTCAGACTCTAGGGCTGATGTAGTGGAGCTGGATATGGTGGAATCAGGCTTGGCTAAGCCCTGTTCAGATGTTGTCCATCCATCCGATGAAGCTCTGTGAAGTAAAACGTCTCCGTTTGCTGTTTCCCTCTCCTTCATCGCTTCATTCCCGTACTTGCCCGCACCTTTATGCCCTCCATCTCTGAGGACATGTCAGTGCCTAGCAACATGCCTCACCGCATCTTCAGTGACTGGATATCCACACACACTTCATGTGACACTTCTGTTGCACAGCCTGTGTTGTATGTTTGAATTGCCTCAGGTGTTTGCAGCCAGTCCTAAAAAATGCCTAAACACTTTGTCTACACCTGTATGGTCTGTACAAATGTAAATCTGCTGTTCTTTACATACTTACATATGTTGACTATAATGTAAATGTATGCCTTTTCCTAAATTTCACTTTTCCCTCCCTGTCTGACTTTGTATCCTCCTTTCATTGCCATTTTCTGGGCTCTCACAAACCTTTTCTTCTTCTTTTTTTGAGGTTTTTCACCTTTATCTTCTTTCATTCTCTTTTTTTCTCCATCCATACTTACAGTATATCTGCTTTTTCTCCTATTTTTTCCTTTCCCTCCTTCCTCTACATTGGATAAGGTAGCCATGGAAACACAGTTGAAGTGTGTTGGTGACAAAATAGATTTTGTAAAGGCCAATCCATGGATTACTACTTACCCGACACAAACGCACACATACACACACACACACACACACACACACACACACACACACACACACACACACACACACACACTAAAACTTTCGTGTTCCCATCTTTCCTCTCATCTCACTTGAAGGCTAGACTTAATCTGTTTCTATGGATACCAACATGGGGGGATGAATCCGTGCATAAGAACTTTGAAGCCCTTAAAACATAAAAGCATGAAAGAGCAAGCGTTTTAAGGAGGTTGTCCTGTTGGTCAACTTGTCATACCCATTCTCTGATAACACTTGTGTCAGGTGAGGTTTTTCTTTTCACTATTATTGCCTACTATAGTCTCCTGTCTATTCTACTGGAGGTTTGTTTTACACCACCTTGAACTCAAGGGTTCCCACTGTTCAACAATTCCATTACACACTGCTCTACGAAACATCATAACCTATCATTTTAAATAGGAAAGTGGGACAGAAAGTGGGCAGAAAAGAGGTCCTTCGGGGGGCCTCATGCATGATTAGCCTATTGAATGAGCTGTTCCTTCAGTTTAACAGTGAGGATTTGGCTATAAATGCTTGATATAAAGTCTGTGGCTAAGACAGTAAAACTGCTTGTTCTGAGAACAGGTAACCTATTTAACCTCCTATTTTTAAATTTAGGAGCTTTTAATTCCTTATTAAAAAGTTACTGGCTCACAGTTTTAGAAAATAATTGACCCTACAGTGGCTTTTGTCATTTAATTACATCATTACAGTTCCTTATAGTCTCTAAACTCTATAATGAAAATGATTTAAATTTGATGACACTGGATTAAATTGCAATTCACTTAATTAGTTTTTTTCCCCCATTGTTATTGTCGCTCTGTGATTGATGAAGAATATTGTATATGTTACAAAATATTCCAAAAAATACTATAAAACCAACTGAGTCTGGTAACTGAGTGATTAAGATGCATACCTACATGTCATGTCCTTCTCTCTCTCCCTGTCTATATCTCTACTATTACTATCAAATAAAGCCAAAAAGCAAATGACAGTAATAATAATAAACAGCTCTTGAATATATAGTTTCATTTTTTAAAAGGTAAAATCTCAGTAATTTGCCAAAACAGCTCGGCAATGTACTTTTTAGCAAACATTACTCAAACAGGAAAAAAATAGGGAACTTTTGAGCACTTCCAACTGCAGATTAATACACATTTGGTGCGTATTTGCTGCAGCAGAACAGTGTATTTGGGACTGACTCAGAATTTCTTTCATGGCACTTGGTTCACAACTTGAAAAATTTAGCAGACTTATCCTTTAATCAACAGCAGTTGTTATTTGTTTCTCGATAGGAATTGTAATTTCAGCTGTTTTTGCACTCTCGACAGGAACAGTTATTTTGCCGTCCAGCAGTTTAGTAATCAATCCTCACAAATATACAAAGACACACACACTAACAACAGGTTGTGTGGTGAGTTTTACTCATTACACCGTGACTGTACAATACCTGATTGCTCCCTCAAGCGCACACTCATTACATTCCTCATCCAGGCAGTTGTAAAATGCAGCCTGCGCTGAGGCCAAAGACACACAAACACATACACACTTTCTGAAGCAGCAGACTATCGATTTCACCAACGATACTGCACATCACAAATCTGGCGGAGACCTCAACAAATTAGCTTAACATCCTCGAGCCACTCCAATGACTACTTTTTCATTTCTAGAGAGTGACACTTCACAAAGAGAAGAGCCTCCTGAAAGGTGTTTTCAGCTCAAATCCTAATTAAAAACTTTGCAGCACTTTCAGAGAAGAGTCTATTTAAAGAGCTCCAAAAGCTACAAACTGCTTGAGCAGAGAAACTGTGTTGGAACAGATCAAAAACATTTTGTGGACTGGTCTCCTGCCGCCGAGTCCCTCTGAGTCTGACCAGCATCGCTGCCAAGACGGAGTGAGTCACCCATCTTTTCCCTCCACGGGTGCCACTCTGCTTTGTAACCGAGCAGAAGGAAAACAACGCTCTGCATATCTGTGTCTTTGGGGCAAGTCCATCTATCTCTCTCTCTCTTTATTTTCTTTTCCTTCTCTCACTGTCATTCTTTATTGTGTTGTTATCTCGCACTGATAAAGCCCCCCCCCCCTGCTCAGCCTGTACTCTGTAGGTCACATCTGGCAGTGAGAAAGCTTATATCTGAGCTTATGGGCTGTTACATAATGTCCCTCATTTGGCCATCAGTTGCAGTCAGTGGAACGTATCCCTAATCTATAAAAAAATCTCCTGTCTTGTATCAGTTCTATATCTTTTCCTTGCACTTGCGAGATTGTCCTCCCAACGCAATGAACAGCTCTCTGATCTCTGCACTCCTGATTTTTGAAGAACAATTATCCCAACACTTTCTTCCTGTACTTCACTTGAGCACCTTCCAGGATTTATCTACTAACTGGGGCATCTGTAAGATGCAGCATTTCGGGTTGTTCTGGCCATTTCTGTCCCCAGGCACTATCTCAGGCTGGCATCCTCTTTCACGATTCTCCATTCACACTGATGGTTAGCGTGAGTTTATGGATGCAGCTGGCAGCCTGCCCATGTGTGTCATTATGGACTGTCCATAGGCTCTGCAGAGTTGGCCAGCTGGCCCTATCTTATCTATCTGCCCCTGCGCTCGACTTTGTGTTGCCAGCAACATCATCTCGCTGCTTGTTTGGAGCTTATAAAATCCGCATGAATGTCAATCCATCAGCCTTTACCAGCAGGGCCCAGTCCCTGTGGTGTTGTTAGCAATAAGGCGCCAGGTAGACCAGCGATGGATGTTGGCGCTTTCTGGCTTTTATCACCCAGACTCTGCCGGGAAGATCCAATTGAGCTGAGAATGATCAGGAATATTAACTCATTTATCACAGATATGTGCATGGGGGAAGCCAAGTATGGATGGTAATATGATTCTGCTCGCTGTGAAGAGTGAAATATTAGAGTAACCGGGGAAAAAAATATGGAAGGATATGTGAGAAAAGGAAGGAGGAGGAAGAAATGTGGATGGTGGGAAAGAGGAAAATATGGAAAGATTAAATTATATCATTAAGGGTAACTTTCATGTGCATGGAGCTGTTAAATCAGTGTCAGTCAGTGATAATATTCTCCACATTTTTCATCCCAAATAAAAACAAGATGTGCTGACTGAAGACCAGTGGCTGCAGCAGATCATTCGTTATTCCAGTGCTGCCACTCCATGGTGGACTGAAGGAGTGCACATCAGTGACTGTGCAGGAGTTATGCGCTCGTCTTGCATGTTTTCTTAAAGAGGTCATTCAATTTTTGGCTATTTTCAGTCATGAGTTAAGCAAGTGCTAAAATGTATATCTTTATTTATTGTTCATTTTCATTTTCACATTTTCTTATTGCAAAGCCATTTTTTTCATAAAGGCTCTGTAGTTGTCATAAACTTGTAGTTGAAATGTTCAAACATTGCTTCATCTGCCTTAATCTACTCCTGAATGTCACCCTAAAGTCCAAACTGCTCATCCTGCTGAAACTTTCCCCTCCGATGACTCAGCCATCATTTTAGAGCAAGCGACTGCCAAAAGACACATCTGTTTAAGTATCTGTTTTGGCTGTGAAAGGAAACCCGTGGATTTCTTGTCGCTTTCCTGAGCTCCGTAGTCCTCAGAGGGCCGGTGGGGTGTAACGAAGCATTGCTAAATATACACTAGGTGGAAGGTTTCCGAGAACGAGGCAGCAGGGACAAAGCGATGTGAAGTGGATTGACATTTTCAAAAGGCCACTGTGGCCATTTTGTCAATGAAAGACTAATCTCAAGTTATTTCAATCAAACATAAGTCATGCTGTAACTGAAATGAGTTATTGATGGCCAATTGGGTATTGATTGCCAGGTGCAGTTAAGCTGGTTACATTTTACAACATCAAACACCACCTAAGCAGAGTGTGACTTTCTATTAACCATGGTGTACAGGAGAGGGCGGTAAAATCAAGATAGCTGCTTTATGCACATATCAACCACAACACTTTTCTCATGGACTTTAATTTACTTGTTCAATACTTGCTACCAGGTTGACTTTTAAACAAGACAAGCCATGCTAGTAGGCCCCCAGACGGTAATAAAACCGTTGTTGGAGGAATTAAACATGGAGATAATGCTTTTCTTACCAGCAGTGGAGCAGAAATGTAGCCTACCATTTGGCCTTAAGCGAGCAAAGTCAAGTTGTTATACATCAAACATTTTAGGAACATATCAGAACAAAACTGTCAGAATTCACTCAACTGTAATCAGTCCACCGTGTCCTCTGTTAGACTAAGGAGTACTTAGGCTCTGATGGGCTTTGAGGACACTAACCTTAGCATGGTAATGGTGATGGAAAGAAACCATGAATTTTGAAGGTTTCATCGTCTGGGCTATTAATGTTTGTACTGAATTTAATGGCAATGCATCCAACAGTTGTCGAGGACTAAAGTGCTGCACCGGCCACACCGCCGGTATGGCTAAAAATAGTGTCTTCGTTGAAACTAAGGCACCAACTGAAACTTCCTATATTTGTTTTGGACTAACACAATAGTAGATGACATTGCTATCTTCAGTAATATACAATACATTTTGTATAGTTGCAAAACAAACAGTTTTAAGTTTTTGTGAAGTCAAACTGTGAAATGACTGACACATAAGCTTTAAATTATGACTCTCATGCTGCAGCACATCACTGTAACTATAAAACCTTAAACTATCTCTGCATCGTGCTTATGGCTCATTTATTGACAGCATAGGTTGTAGCTTTTGTGCTTTACTTAAACATAAGTCAGTGAATCCATTCATTCAGTATCCTCCAGCATTCACTGAAGAGGTTTCTATTTCATCAAGAAAAGTGATAGTGAGAGAAACGGAGTCAGGTCACTGTGGCAATCAAGCACCTTTGAAATTCCTGTATAATGCAAGATTTGACAAAACACTTCAGTATCGAGTAGACTGAGGCTCTGAAATGTCATTTCAAGTTCCAGACCTCTACTTGACCTCTACCCAGACCTGTGTCTAACTCCTAAGATGATAGCAGTTTGCATTGTGATAAAAGAGACGTACAATACAATTGCTACAGTATGGAAATGATGCATTTCCACATACAATACAGTACAAGTTCATCTTTCCAAACTCTCCAAATATTCTCCATCTCATCCTTCTTCCCTTGTTCCGTTTCCAGCTGAATGACTGTTCCATCGGCATCCAAAGCCCTGCTCTCTACTTCCCTGAACTGGTATTCTGTTTGGGGTTCTTTTTCTGTGCAATGCCATAGGGCACATGGGCAGCGATGGTGCCCATCTCTACTGCTCCCTCCACATGAAACATCTGATCATCAAAGTAGATGTGCGGCTTGATCTTCTGCAGCATAGGGCCCTTCGGTGCTCCTGCCAGGAACAAGGCTTCGTCGATCTCCAAGCCCCAGGCCCTGAGTGTCTTCAGCGCCCGAATCCCGGAGCTGGCTGCGCTACGAGCTGTGACCAAGTAGGTCCGGATGGGACACTCCATGCGCTGGCCTTTAGCGTAGAACTTTTTCTGGAGCTTCCCCAGTGCCTCCAGAAAGCCCTTCAGGGGACCCTGCAAGGGAGAGGAACAGATCATGATAAAGCAGAGCTGGTGAGGCTGTGTGTCCTCTTGTGTTTCAGTGTCTCGTTTTGTGTGTATTTTATGCTTTGCATCATTAGTTGTTATTGCACTGCCATGCCCCATCTTTAAGTGCATGAAGCACAAGTAAACTTTTATTGAATTAGCACAATTTTATTTTAATGTCACAGCTAATTTTATAAATTGCTGGTTCTCTGACAGAATGACACACCAACTGGCAGTCTGACTCCCAATGACTTTTGAAAGCATTTATCATATAACTTTGCATAATTTATTCCTAGAATAATCAGTCAATGAAAAGGATTTTATATTGTCAATATTTGCATAATCATTTACAGGTGATTAGGCCTGCATGGAGATGGCAGTCTAAGGCTACAAAGGATTAGGATTTAAAGCTCTCCTACTTTTTGTTGCCTCAGTTTCTTTTATTGGCACATTTTGTTTTGTTTTTTTAATTATAAAGGACAAAAAAACAAACCTCATTAATTCTGGGATATCTGATTATTTAGCCTAAGGTAACATAATATATCCATGGTGTTGGAACATTAGCTACTGTTCAAGAGAAAAATGTCCAAAGAGACGACCAGTAAAAACTACAAACATGATCCAATAGCGTGTCCTCATGTTCCCTCTCGTGTTCGAAGAACTTGTCCAGCCCATGGGCTTTGAAGATTCGTTCTGACTCATCAGAGAAGAGGACGGCATCACCGTCAAACGCCACCCTCAGCTGGGACTCTGATACCTCCGTCACCTTCTCCTGCATGAACATGGTGGCTGCTGCAATGCCTGAACACAAAAACACAGAGTAATGGGTCACAATGAGTTCAGCAACACATTAGTTGAAGGCAGAGAATTGGTGATTATACACACTTTGCTCCACTTGACTTTGCTTTGTTTTACCATTTTACTTCACTTCATGTTTACTTCACATCACTTCACTTTAGTTTAGTTAAACTCAACTCATTTCAGTTCATTTCACTTCACTTTGAATTAAAGCGATAGATTCTTTAATACCTGCAGACAATCCTATGTTGACTGAATCAGAGTCAAGTCAACAGAAACATCACGTGCTCAGGTAAATCCTGGTTTTACGTATCACTTCATTTCGCTTCACTTCACTTCACTAAATCAAACCAGGAGACATTCTGATATCTGCAAACAACAGGAAGGACAATTTTTTTTCTAAATTCAAACTTAAGTCCAAATGTGTAAAAAATTAAATATTCAAACTATAATGACCTTTTTGAACTAAAAATTTAGTTTATAAGCACTGTTTGAAGTAGTTTTCCTTCTTTTGTGACAACAAATCTGCAAACCTTCCTGCTTGCTGCAACCCAAGCGGTTCAAAGTAGTTCGAAAGAATTACACGCTCGTTTGAATTTGTTCGAACCTGAGTGTTTGAAAAAGTGCTGCTGCTGTTGTGTGTGTGCTTCCCACACAGTCTCTGCATTAGTGACATTAAACTTGTAAGTCACATGAGGAGTGCCCCTGAAGTCCCCATGAGAGGCATGCGGTCACGCTGTGATCAGTCAGCACCCCAGTTAGTTCTCCCTCTGTGTGCAGAGACTGTGAGATGGTAGCTCCAGTAGGTTCTTTTCTGGCTCTTACTGCCAGAAAATGGAAATCTATAAAATATCAAACATTCTCGGTCAACTAAGCTAGTTTTTAAATTAGTCTGAATCATCATTTGTGTTTGGGTTTGTTTTTTTTCCAACCCTGTCTCTTTCCCTATTTCTGTATGTGCTATTCATTTTGACAGCAATAATAATGCAGCATGAAATGTGCTGCACCCGGCAAATTTAAGTCTCCCGAAGCGGTTGTCACCGCAAGTCCCATAAATTTCACATCATTACATTCGGTTTCCGGCTCCTTGTCAGCGGAGCATATTAACATCCTGTATTACTTTGGCTGAGAGCAGCCCCACGTATTCAAATACTGATACATATTCAGAGCCACAGCCATAGAAAATGGGATGGTACTGCCAACTGGTATTCCCTTCGGTGTCTGTCTTGATATGTCGTGACATGCAGGAATTCATCAAGCAAAAACAAAGAGAAGAAAAAATTAATGTGCTGATTTAGGGTTATGTCACTGCGGAACTGGAGAAGATGTCAGTCAGTGGTTGTGCAAACAAGGTATACTCCGTGCACAGTGAGCTTTGTGTGTGTGAGAATTTTAGTCGTTTAAAGGCAGTAGCGGAGTTTTTATTTTGAAGTTTTATTCCATTTGACTGAAAACAAATGCATCTGACAAACCTGCCAACCACTTTCTTAGATTAAAATATTCCACACTCATACAATAATAAAATAAATGGAAATCAACATTACTGCAGCTTTGAAAAAGGTCTCCTGCAATGCACAGTCGTATACGTAATAAATTGACTAAAACATGCAACAACAATGAGTGCTGCATGGACACTACTGTCCTGGCTATGATCGGGGGGGGGGTATCCCAGTTTTAAAAAATCTAAATAGTTTCCTCAAAACCTGAATAAAGCTTCATCAAGGTTCCTGAAATCTGATCCCCTTTTGAATGAATTTGCAACTGGGTTACTCCAAAAAACCTGATCAGGACTGGGATATTAATGTGCATAAACACACTTTATGCTCAGATAGAATCTGGGGCATGTATCCAGGGTTCTGATTGCCATCTGCCATGTGCACAGTTGTGTCCTACGATACTGTTAGTCAGTGTTGTAAAGTGTTACCATAGGATACATGCTGAGATGAAATTGAAACTCTGACACTGGTGTTGTCACTCTTGTATCGCATTATCACTGACTTCATGGATACTAAATCCAGCATAGTAGTAAAGACAGCAGTGCCCAGGTAGCCAGAAACCAAACTGGGTAAATCCTGAACACCTGAGGAAGCTTTACTGTATAGCGGCTGGTTGGTAGATCTCTCACTGGTGCCAGGCTAACTGTTATGTTATGGTATGTAATGCTAAGCTAACCAGCTCCTCTCTGGAGCTTCTTATGTAAAACAAATATGAGAGTTGAGTCAATCTTCTAATTTATTCTCAGAAAGAAAGCAAATAACCATATTTCCAAAAGTATTGAGCTATTACTTTAAGGCAATTTTCCATTATTTAATCTCTATTTATTGTTTTTTCTATATCATGAATATAAATAAAATTTATTTAAATTAACTCTTAAAACAAAAGTAACATATGCGTTTACAGAAGACAGAAATGAGCAATCCTGCAGATTAGGTCAATCCTGGCATATAAATTAATCATGAGATCACTTGAGAGCCATTCTTAATGGTTAAAAGTGAGTCTGTTGGTATGTTAATATGTCATAACTTAATCATACTCATCTCTGTGTGTGTGTGTGTGTGTGTGTGTGTGTGTGTGTGTATGTGTGTGATCACCTTCAGCCAGTGCTTCCTGGACCTTGTTGGCGTCAGCAGACAGGTAGAGGTTGGTCTGCCAGGCCTTCAGGTAGCCGGTAGGACTGCTTCCCCCCGTCATGCAGAACCTCTCAATGAACAAGTCTGGGGAGAAGAGAAACAAACAGCAATAAGGTTTTTAGTTTCGGTACATCACTCAGTGTGCATTATTACATTAGCATTACAATAGACCCATTACAATATTGTGATGGGTCTTGTAGTGTTTACTTTTATATTTGCAGACTGTGAGATAAGGCCAACATCAGGTGACAGACAAAAAAAAAAAAAAACATCCTCATTTCTGCTGGAGACTGTAGCTTAAATCTGTCATGGAATTTATGATAAGTAGGTTCAGGAGTCATAGGAGGTGAAGGGGAGGGGCAAAGGGGGTAAAGACGGGCGACAGGATAAATTTACAAGTGGAGAGGGTTCAAAGAGGGGGTGAGCTAGAAGGGGGAACAGGGAGGAGGGGAGAGGTTATACATATGAGAGGCAGAAGGAATTAAGACTGGTGGGAAAGTGTCTGTTTGCATTTTGGCCGAGGGAACCTTGTAATTCTGTGCTGAGAGAATCTATGTGGAGAAGAGTGGGAGACTGACATTAGGTCAACGGGGGAGGGCTGCTAGAAAGGGCAGAGGAGTTAAGGGATAGACTAATGCCTTGATGGAGATGTGCCAGAATGAGTGTGAGTAGGGTTTAAGGTTACAATAGAACGAGAATAGGGGGACGACACCCAAGATAGATGGAGATATAGTAAAAGAGAAGGTTAGTGGGTGGGAGATTGATGTGCTGATGATTAAAAGAGAAACTGAAAGGTTATGGCATTTATGTAAACACTAGTCTGAGCAGAAACTTGTCTTCACACACATGAAAGGGCCATATTTGAATATTGCACTTACATTTAGATCATTTTGATCAAAACAATCATCACAATTGATGCAGCACAAGCTGAGATATCCTGACTTTTCAGTCCGTAGTATGGGTCACACACCAAAACAGCTGGATCCTACATTTCCTGTAATGCAAGCGGTAGCATCTTTTCATTTGACCCTCCCTAAACGCCCAGGTTTTTTAAACTCCACACCCTCAGTCTGGAACGCAGGCGTGTCCATGCCCAAGCCGAGGTAAATCTAATGACATCACTATGACATCAACAGGGCTTATTTTCTCAGGCTTCTACAATATACAACTGTTTTCAGTGGCACAGATTAGTAGCACGCTGCCCGTGAGCTAGCTTTCCTTTTTGTGGCAAATCAGTGGAGGGAGCCTTTAAGCCAACCAAAAGTGACTTCCTCCCACGCTGAGTCAGCATTTTTCATCCGCAGTAACAGAGCGAACGGAGGGAAGTGAAGTAGCTCTCTGGCACCCAACTCTCTCGGTAATCACTTACTTTAAATGTCTGTGGAGCAGTTCCCTTGACACAGCTGTATCTTGTCATTAGGCTGTATTGATCTGTATTTTATCAGGCAACTTTTCATAACGGTGTGATCCGATCAACATATTTGCGTTGTGGTGCAGGAAATAACGTTAACAGGAAGACTCTCCCACTCCTGACCAGATGTTTGTTTGTTTGTTTGTAGTTTTCCAACTGAGAGGGCATGAAGACCAAGGGATTTAGCTGAAAATGCTAATGTGAAGAACAAAAAAAGCTGTCCTGTTTGAAAACTGACTACACTGTACATTAATTTTCCGATTTTTTTCATTTTTGTCTGTGTGTTTGTTTCCAGGTGGATCCTACACAGTAGTGATTTAACCTAGCTTTTACTTTTATAGCTATGGACAGCAGCCATTTAAAATAGCAAAAATACTCAGCCCCCTTAAAAGCACGTGGTGTTGAAATGAAATGAATAATATAATCCACTTCACTGAAATGAAAGAAGCACCCTATGAATACAAGCACAGTTTAAATCCCCCAGCCTCAGTCTACTTGACCAAAACAGACGTGTCTCACAAAACAAAACTAGTTTCAACACTTTCATTCAACCATGAATTATGCATGCCGCTTTTTATCGTGTGGTTAACCTATCTACTACATCTCTAGTCCTGAAGTGCAACACAAAACATATTTTCTATTCTATGAAAATGAACGTAAGCTGCTGTAACTCATGGAAAAAAATCCCTCACATACAATCTTATCCCTAAATGATGTCAAAGAAATAAACAAAACATATTGACAACATACTAATCTGTGTTTTGATGTCAACAATAAATTTCGGCTTCCCAACGAAGAAGGCTCAATGTCAGAAATTCAAACTTTATCGTCAGACGGTCTGAGTACTTACAGTAGAGCAGTTTAGTAGTTTGTCACCAAACACACATAAAAACAACAACAGGGATCTTGTGGATAACCACTTTAGGCACCAAAGACAAACTGTCTCCAAATTAGCATGAGTCAGTAATCCATTCAGACGAATCTGATCTCAGCAGAGCTAAACTCTGGCATCCACCGGTGTAAAGTGACAAGCACGATACAGACGGAAACATAAACAGAAACAGGCTGCAGGCAGATGGAGTTGGAGATAGAAACTAAAAGAAACAGAGGGACAGTGTTGCTTTAAGCCCCCTAAGTGGTCTCTCCATCATTCAAAGAACCGACTGTCCTCCACAGATTCCCCAGATGGTTTATTTAGCTTTGTAGTCAGGCCCTCATCATTTCAAACCTCCCAAGTGTCCCCTGCCTTTAAGACGGGTGCTGGAGCGTGGGAGTCACTTGAGGGAAAATGTCCTCACCATTGATGTCTTTGTATCCCCCCCCAAAAATGTTTTCATATCATCTATCTTTGTGTGATTTATTTGCTTGTTCTGAAGATCTAAAACATGGTTATAGGAAAGCAGGAAATCAGCAGGGCTGTGAACAAACTGCTGTCACATCAAAGTATGAGCAGCTCCATGGTACGGTTACTTTGCTCTCATAGCAGCCAGGTGTGCGTCCGTGTAGGATATCAGGAATATTCATTAGGTCACGGAGCGGCTCCAGTTCTGATTTCCACAGAGAACGATAATGTCATCACATGAAATATCAATTGACTGCGCACGGAGCACATTACAGGACCTGCCAGTCATCTTAGCCCTTGGGTCCTATGATGTGTACATGCTAAACAGATGCATGAAATCACTGGCGGTCACCTTCATTTGTTATCCACAGCTATGCGGGGACAACTGTATAGTTGTCCAAGCGCAAAGGAGGGAAAACTTTACACTCCATCCTGCAGCTGTTAAAAATAGCTAGTGTAAGTAGATCGCTAGTGTAAGTAGATGATGCTCTGTGGTGTTCGTAGCGCAGTTTCAAATGTGAAAAGCTAGAGTAGCAGGTTAATATTTCTGTCAGAAGCATTTCTTATATCCGTGTCACCCGAGGAGTCCTAGTGCAGAATGAAATTCAACACAGTCTTATCTCTGTGACATCAGAGAAACCATGTTTTCCTTTAATGCTGTAGTAAAGGTCAGAGGCCAGGGGACTCTTTGAATGCATCGGCCCCCTCACGCAGAGCGCCACCAGAGACATCTCACACGGAAGCATCTGGAAGGCCCTGTGTGTTGCTTTGTCGGCTCCGCTCAGACCTGTTTTTGTTTCGGGCCTCTTGGATTATTCCTGCATCCCAGAGGACATAATCTTGAGCTCATCCCAGCCTGAAGCTCTGAGGAACAGGAAGTGGTCTGTGAGGAAGATCTCATCACAGGGTCTGAGTTGTCCCTGGGAAGGGTCCTACCAGTCAGCTGTTTATACACTTTGTTGTTTGTCCCTCAGCTGAGTTTGCGTGAGCTGCGGTATCCCGACCAACTTGGATTATACCATTACATCAGTGTATGTGTCTTAACATCTTATAGTGCTGATTTTTTTCCCCGCTTAAAGTTGCACAAGGGAACGGTTAAATAAAAACACAAAGTCACAAAAAAAAGGATGCAGCAAAGTATGCTGAAGAATTCATAATCACAAACCGACTGTGTTTTGTAGATTCCTTTCATGCTTTGGGCTGGAACATCAGTGCACAACCATGTGCTCGCTGGAAGTATAAGTACAAAACATTTCAATTTGCTTGACCAAAATCAGACTCTATGAAATGTACCTAGATAATGACCAGGTCTGTGACCGTTGCCACCTAGCCCCGGCATCTTTGAGTTACATGCTCCTGTCCTGTTCATCTTTGAATAGTTTCTGTTCTGTGATATTCTCGCCTTTATCAGAAACTCTAAAGAAGCAGTGCACATTGACCACAGTCACCGCATTGTTTGAGGACAGAAAGCTGATGATGATGATGATTGATGACTGGTGATTTCTCTTCTAATTGTGGAACGAATTAGGGTGTTTGAGTGATTTTGTGGGGGCGGGGTATGTTCAGTTTGCCCATGGAGCGGGAGATAATGATCTTGTCAGACTGTATTGTAAGTGGTGGTGCATGAAACTTGATATCTTCTTAACCTATCGATGGGCTGGTACCCTATGACAGGAAGCTATTTAAAGGCACTATTGCTGTCTGCCACATTGTATCTTTTGACAGCGGCACTGAGGGTTGCCAACGTCGTAAATTTTAAAATTCTACTTATAGCTTTAACCTGTTGTGTTATTGCCTTTGCTGGATATGAAGCAACTGTTTTCTCTGCTTGGAGACACTGGAGCTCATCTCCTCTTTGTTTGGATCTCTGTTAGACTTACTGTGATGGTTGATTGTGTTGATGAGCCGTATTCCTACGTGTGCATGGTTGTACGTCACCAAAATAATGTCAAACAGTTCTTCACTTTGTGGGTACAGCTCCCGCAGACGATTGTTGACTGCCTCCAGAGCCTGTCAGGACGCAAGAGTCAGGACAGCAAAAAAGAAAAAACATCAGTCTGCAAATCGGTACTGTATGTATTATGTTGGTTTGTGTGACTTTAACCTTGACAAAGGGGAAAGCGGGTCCAGGGGCGAAGGGTTCGTTCTCGTGTTCGATCTGGTATCTTAGATACTCCTCCACTCCTTTCTGCTCAAACACCTTCTGCTCATGCTCAGTCCGAAACAAGACGCGGGACGAAACGGCAATAGTCACTGCGTTCTCTGGCTTTGGCTGCAGAAGAAAACAGAGACAAGACGGATGACTGGAATGATGAAGAGACAGACAGAAAAAAAAGGGAAGATGAAGTATAATGACCCATTAAAAGATGGCTGGAAAACACAGTGGGAGGAGAAGTGAAAGATGATGACCCTATTTTTACCCGTGGTGATCCTTAAACTAAACCCTGCTAATAAAATTTTGAATGTCTCCTTTTTACAAGTGCATGCAAGTGCTTCTGTGACTTTAAAAGAGACCTCATGGACAACATCATTAAAACTTTATTTGGATGCAGTTAGAGGAGTTGTTAGAACTCTTCACAATACATGCACATGCAAAAACATGACACATTTCACTTACTCTCATGCCTATTATCTGCTGTAATGGCATTACAGTATCTTGGAGCAGACACATCCGCTATGAATGGGGATCTACGGTGTCATTAGTAGAATGGCGTTATCTCTAATCATGAGATAAGAAGACTACGTATGTTCAGCCACGTGAGCACCCATGTCCCACTGCAGTTCACTACAGCCGAGTACAATTTACAAACCTTTGTAGGTTCTTGTGGGCTCCTAGGGACGGTGTGAAAATTATTTGGGTGAGGAGGGAGGCTTAACTTCATGGTTCACATTTTCATGAGCAAGACCCTCAACCAAATTATTTTCTTTGGACCGTCCCCTTTGCTAAGGAAAAAACTTAATACAATCATTTTGGAGTTGGTTAAATTACTTATTACAATAAATAACTAAAAGAGAAGAAAAGCATAAAGAATTAAAGATGGGGTACCTTAAGAGAAAACTTTCTTTACAATGTGCGCAACCAGTATACAAGAATAAAACAAGAGTTACCTACTGCTACACTACCACTAAGCTCTTGTTTTGTACTGTATATATTGCTTTGTTTTACATGTAAAGTTAAATATGTAAAGGAAGCTGTACAGAAAGTGTCTTGCGGTTGTGGAAGAATGGACCGTAAAGAGCGTCCAAATCCCCTGTGGACTGAAACTGTGTTTGCAGAACTGCTCATATTAGTTAAATGTTAGCTAAACACGGTTCGTTACTGGCCAGTTGACAACTGTTTTAAGGTGTGTAAAACTTGGTTATTTACACGGCCTACAAATTCTGGTTCTGATAAAATGTAAAACTGACAGTCTTGTTTTGTTCCAATGTTCAAAAGAATTACTGATTACACTCTGATGCTAATTTAGATACATTTAACTAGTTAGCAACCCAACACCCTATTCCCAAAACAAACCCTGTCTTCTGAAAATCATAATATTCAGTGTTTGTTGATGCTGTCAGAAATAATCATGTGAGGATTCAACTCTGTAGTCATTGTGGAGGATGGAGTTGTGTTGTTGAATTATACTTCATAAAACTGAGAGGTGATTGTAATATTTTGCCCATCCCCATGTATGTCAAATGGTCAGCATGCAGTGACTCAACAAAATGGACACACGCAACGTCAGTGCCCTGCCAAGAGCGTGATGATTCTGGAGCTCTGTGGGTATCTAGGATTTTTAACAGTGCTAGATGGCATGGTGTTGCGCTCATGTTGCCTAACGTGTGTGTTTATGCTCGTGTGCCGGTGTCTGGAAGGGGAGGGCAGCATTCCTACGGGGGCAACGGCCATCATACCCCACAGCGGGCAGCTGAACTCAGATGAGGGGGGTGACTAATTTAAAGTACAACAGTGTGCATGTGAGAGTGTGTCTGTTTGAAAGTTGTTCCAGGGCACATAACTTTGCCTAGATGTGTGTGAATGTCTAGGTGGAGTTTGGGTGCAAGTCTCTGTTTGTCCCGGTTAAATTGGTTTTTCAAAAACAGCTTAAATGAATCTAACAATACTCTAACAAATCTAATAGAGATAACATTGATCATTTCATATGCATTATGCGTGTGTTCCCAGTTGGGGCAGACATATTTGTACGAAGACACATGCATGTTTGTGTCCATGTTTGCTGGCAAAAATGCCGCAGGCCGACAGGAGCACTGAGCCGTTGTCCCTCTATTTAGCCCCGTTCCATGGTTCAACAGCCCCAAAAAGCTACATCATCCAAAACGATCATGCAGTTGAATCAACACTTCTCAAACACAGTTTCATCAAAACCTGAATATTGAAACCTTCATGAAGGAGAATTCATCGCAGGATTATTGTGTTAGACTGCATTGGTTTTAGTTAGGTGTACCTAATAAACTGACCACTGAGTGTGTATGAACACAGGTGTGTGTAAAAGTACCACGCACTCATAAGACTAGCTTCATCTTGTCACCAGAGAGAAAAAGAGCTTCTCCCCAGGGCGTATGTGAAGGTTGCAATTTGTCAGGACCAAACTGAATTAACAAAAGTGCGTGAGTCGGGCGAAGGTTAAAAATAATACTTGTGCATAAAAATTGGCTAACTGTGGAGCTATGCCTTCTTTTGCTCATTTTATGACAAGATTTTTACTGGAATCAACTTTTCGGGAAGTAAGACAAAACTGCCTCATTGTTAGCTGGACTGAAATTAAAGTTTACTTTTTCAGTATATATATATATATATATATATATATATATATATATATATATATATATATATATATATATCAGCATATATATTTAGTTTTTCTTTTTATATTGGTGTACTTACTTAGTCAAAAGTGTGATTACCAAAACAAAGATATATATGTTTCCTTTCTGGCCTCTGCAGGAGCTGCTGACGAACCCGCACGTGTTGAAATAACACGAAGGAAAACTAACAGAGAGCGGGAATCATTGATAGCATTAGCAAGATGGGCTAGCTAGCTTCTACTTTCAGAAAGGAAACTACTTAGCCTAAGTTGCTAGCTGACGTGCTCCATTAAGTAGCGCACCATGGTGTCTGTCAAGCGCTGTCGTGGGAAAAGCCCCTTCTAAGTTTAAAGCTTAGACAGTACTTCCACAAGTATGTCCAACAACAGTTATTTCCTCTTTTGAAAAATGGAGAAAAAAAATGCACAATGACAGCAATTGTAGTTTTTATTTCCTTACACAGACTGAGGAGAATTCAAATTTAAGTTCAGCTTTTCTTCATTTCTGACTTGGGCAGAGGTCATTTTTTTCTCCAGCCTATAACAGAGCATGCAATCCATCACGTAATATTAAAATTCAAATATCACAGAAGCACGGGTTCACATACAAACGAGCCAGAGCTCTGTGTAGCTGTCTAGTGATTGGAACACAGCAGGTTGGTTCATTAGCTGAGTGACTATCCGGTACGGCCCAGCACGACAGCACGCGTGACGATGCATCAGGCCGGGCTGTTGGTTAGTAGAGTGAGTGTGTCCGTGACCATGCAGGCAGCCGTCACAGGGGAGGTTGAAACAAGGTGAAAGGGCAGTGGTTGATGGTCATTCAGTAGCCATGGACACAACCTTTGACCTCACATTATGATGGGACATACTTACGAAGAACACGCCTCCTTCCACCTTCCGGGCTCGTCTCCCTGTCACCTTAGCAGAATGACAGTTTGTTTTTATTCATCAGAAAGAATTTTCCACATCTTTACATTTTCCTTAAAGATTATAAATTGACCTGTTGATGAATATCTTTTTGCAGTGTCTGTTACGTACATTTCCTCTTATTCTTTAAAAGCTGTGACGACAGAGAGCTGTATATAACAGAGGTCTGACACAGTTGGGTCAAACTAGTTTTAAAGGTGCTGTGTTTACGGTGGAAAACATGGGTCTCTCTACGAACGCTGCACTGAGATGGCCTTGCGGATGTATGAGACCTTTAGTGCAGCTTACCCATTAGAGTCAGTTTACTCCATGAATAACATGTCACATAGTCTGGGAGTGACCCCAGAGCCCGAGTCCAGATCTTTGCTGTGATTTGACACTGGCAGTGTTAACTGCCTGCCCCCTCGCTCAGTGGGCCTCCCACCCACTGAGAATGCATCGATCACAAGGCTCCCCTTCACAGGAACGTAACAGTAGTCACCTCCTACTCATTCATTTGTATGGTGGCAAAAAGGCAAGTGTATATAATTAAACTTGCTGGGGATGAAAACTAAACATTCACCTATTTATTTGAAGTTGCAGTTAGGAATCACAGCATCCTTTATTGTCAGGTAAAGCACAAGATGGGAAATTGCTGCTGAACCTGTAACCCTCCTCCACTATATATCAATCCTGTCAGAGCTTTGCCAGCTCAGCAGGGTACCTGTGCATAACCAAGATCCATGAGTCATCTGTTATTTATGCATTTTTATACATAAATAAGGCTGTGAGACATCCCCTCATCCTTCCAAGAATGGAGAGACAAGAAGTGCAAGGGATTTCCAGACAGAGGAAGGGGAAAGAACAGAGGGGGGAAGCGGTGAGAGTGCGAGGAGAAAGTGACGTGGTGGGGGGTGAGCACCAGCGGGGGCCTGATATTTATAGATAAGTAAAGGCCAGTGATGGTGCAGTCTGTTCAGTCCTTGGCAGATATGGTAACAGAGGAGTATGACTGAACACACTGCCAGCAACAGCAACGTTAATGTACTGGTTTGTCTGAAATCCAGCAAATATCGCAAATATTACAAATTTCACTTTGATAAAATTGTATTTCTTTTTTTTTTTGTTTGTTTGTTTTACTAAAAACACTGACAAAGTACAGGTGAATTACTGTTGAGTTGATGTACTTAGAGAGAAGGTGATACATGATACATAGATGACAATCAAGTTTTGTCCCAAAAAATGAAAAGAAAACAAAAAAGTTTGTCCTTCCCTGAAATGTCAGCTGCTGCTGGAAGATTTTATGAGCTCTAGATTGCAAGCTACTGAAGCTAACTGTGATCTATTGTGTTGTACGTACAGTATGATACAAAAAATGTAAGATCAGATTTTTATTTTATTCTGACATAACACTGCTTGGCTGCTTAACGTTAGCTTGAATATTGTAGCCACGTTAGCCAACAGTGCTGGACAGAAATGAACAACTGAATATTTTTTTTTGGTGTGTTTTTTGAGCTCGATACGAATCGAGTCTACGCTGGTGCGTACTGCCTCCAGGAAATAGTCGTATGCCCACACTCTATGTCCAACGCTGACGGGACCCCTCCTCCGCGACACCTGCCCCCTGATTTTTAGCCTTTTCGGTATGACTGAGGTGTGCTTGGTGTGTTGTTTTTGTCTGTCTGTCTGTCTGTCCGTTCCCCTTTCCCCCTTCGCCCTCTGTCTCACTCTCTCTGCCAAGCCTGTCTGATAGTCTCGGTCCCTGTCTGCCAGCTCTGCCTTACACCTGCTCCCCTTGTCTCCAGGATCACCTGCCACGCCAGTCTGCCAAGACCACCAGCCAGTTCACATCCTCGGGGTCCCCCTCTGGCAGGCCTCCCCCTGGATATCTCCCCCTCTTCTTGACCCCAAACCCTGAGCCAATCACCATCTTATCATCCCTGCCTGAGACTTGTTTGACACCTTACCTGCTTGTACACTGTCTGCATTTGGGTTCAGCTTTGATTTGTGACAGATACTGACAAATGCTTTTGTCTTCCCACCTACTCGCGTTTTATAAGTAACCAAACTAAACGCCGCCAGCTGCATAAATGAAAGCGTTACAGACTCACCTGAGTACTGTGTGAAAAAAGTTTTGTCTGACTGATATATGTTTCCCCTCAGGTCTGAGGGGTTTCCCCTCAGGTCTTACCAGAGACCTTTCAGAACTACATACCCATATACTTGATACAACTCGACTCAACTCCGCTGCCACTGATCCCCGCTCTTACTCTTACATACTTGCTGTCCCCGACACTTCCTGTATATGCCGAACTGTAGCCAGTACACCGCAGAATGAGGGAGAGTCTGCTCGGGAGCTGCCAGGCTCACTGGATTTGTACCAAAAAATTTACCAAAGTCTTGTTAGCCTGTAGCAAGTGGATATTATTCTTGATTCCTGGTTCCTGTGGACTTTGGAGAGACTCCCTGCTCGAGTTTGATTGACCTACATAACTTTAGCTCCCTGTTAGTTCTAATAATTGTGATAGTTTTATCGCCGCCAGGTTACTTTTTATTTCTGCCACTATGATACAACATACAAGTTGGTAGAGTTTTGTAAGAACACATGCCATCTACACAATTATCAAAGAAAATAACAGTCACACCTCCCGGCACTTTAGCTAATGGTGTTCTTCTTGAAGTAACGATGGGTACGTTTACCACTGGAGGTAGTAAGCTATTTAGTCATTTTAAAGTTTGCAGCAGATATAAACACGCTGCACACGTCTGACTTTCTCTTTCAATTATACATTAAATTATCTGACCTACAGCCCCTGAGTCATTTCACCTTCTTGGTCAGATTCAGTATCATTTAAAGTAGATTAGAAGCAGCTTTAATTTAATATGATAGCTACTCAATGACACTGACCTGGCCATTTAATGTTAATTAAAATTATACTCATACTCAACTACTCATATAAATGAAATGAAAGAAGTAGTGACTTAGTACTGCATTTCTATTTTATTGATGAGGCCTTTGTTGTTGAGTAAAAGGTCTCATTACTGAAAAAATGTGACGCCTTCCATCATCATCCCTTATTTGTCTTTCGCTTTTATTCTCTTGGGCAGCCAGTTACGCGTAACGGGGCCGTCACCCGTGGAAATGTGTCATTAGGGAAAGCACTTCATGAGGTGAATTTGGCCGCTTGATTTTTGAGACAGCGACTGTCTGGGCTCTAGAGTCGACCACACGGTCTAAGATTAAGGAAAAAGTTAGGTTTATATACTGTCGTGTAACCTTCTAATTTCAACCGACATTCGTTATAACGATAGGTCAGTAATCTCTTTGGTCCATTACCTCTGATGAATAGTCACATGCACTATGCCCTAATGCCGTTTTGTGTCTTAAATCTCTAATTATGGATGGTGACTTTACATGTGAGTGCAATTGAACCCTCCCGTGCATAGTTTCAGATGAAGGCAGAGATGTATCTGTGCTGTCCATTAGGCCAGTGCTATATCTCTATTACAGCATTCTAATGCAGTGATATCTGGGTTGATAGTTAAGCGGTATCACTGCTACATGATCATGGATGTTTACAGTCTGAAAATACACTACTGCGGCCGCACTAATCCTCGAGCTTACCCGGCTCTGAGCTACTTTCAGCCCTCATACCGTGCTTTCAGTTAGTTCTCTTCTGTTTTTCTACTTTATCTTTCTCGTTTTCTTTGTTTATTATAATACTATCTTACTCAGATTCCTCTGCGTATCAAATTTGGATCATTCGGTTTCACAGTCACTCAAACTGGCTCAGCGGCCTTTCCACCTGAAATGCTCCTTATGCTACAGTATGTTGATGTCCTGCAGTGCTATAAACGGCACCGAACACTGCCGGTCAACGTGTGCCGTTCTCTTTCAATTGTCAGCTCATGTCATCCTTTTGCCAACTGGAATTTTACTTCCCAGGGTTTTCTTAGACGCAAAGTTGTTAAGATAGTAGCATTTTTCACAGTGCAGACAAAAGTAGGCAAAAATGTTCCGCGTGTCAAAATCATCCACTTCTATACAACACTGTAGCACGCAGTCATCTGAAATTTTTTCATTTATCATTTACCGAATCTTCTCCTATTGATCCGCTGTGAGTTTAGTCTCATACTCGTATTTCGAAATACAGACTATGTCATACATGATATCTTTTGATTTATCGTAATGAAGAGTGAAAAAATGGAATTAATTGTACAAAACCAGATGTAAGTCAAAAACAAAAAAAAGAAGTGATAAATAAAAACATGTAATCCAGACAGTACGTTATGTTGGTTAGCTTATTAGCCTTGCCTCTAAAGTCGTGAATGGCTTGGTCATGAGTGAATACTGAAGAAAGTCAATCACCGTTACTGCTTTGCTTTAACACTTTTTTTTCTGGTTTTTACAAGTCTCATGTATCTCCTATTAAAGTTCCATTCATAATCTTAAAGAAGGACGTATTGGAAGTTTGTGACCAAACTCTGTGGACTCCGAAACACTTGCAGACACACGCTCTGTCTTACCTTGCCCCCCCACCCCCATTTTCGAGCTACGCTTAAAGCTGCACGTGGGCGATGTAAACATCTGACTCAAAAAGGATGAACTGGAGGAGAGGAGTATCATGGCAGAGGAGAGGAGCAGAGGACAGAGGGATGTTTGGGATCAATTTGTCGTCCGGTAACTGTTTTAACAAGAGGCCTTTGCGCCCTGATGATGTGGACAGTGACATATAAACAGACAAAGAGTCAGTGAGACTTACTGGTTTTGGCTTGGTGGTGAGGCCCAGGTGATCTTGATCAAACTCTTCCTTCTCTTCCCATGGTGCTCTGCTGTCCCCATTGGACGAAGGGGCAACTTGGAGCTCCTTGACCTGTCCGCTCATCACCTGTACAGGGTCCAGGCTCATCTTCACCATAGAGAGTCACTCTTCTTGTGCTCCCGCAGGTGCCCTGCAAACTGTCCTGAATGCTCTACCTTTGACACAGTTCTCGTCTTAGGCGAAAAAGGTGCAACCAAAGGAAGAAAATGTCCCGCTACAGTCTGTAGCATTTATCAAGATACGCCTACATTGATAATAGGCTTACTACAGTAGTTTGCTGGGCTTGCACCTGTCCTGAAAGCAGCCGAAGTGTGAAGAGCAAAAGTGTACACTCGTCTGTCTCCTGTTCACTTGTCTGTATCCTATTTTTCCTCAAGAGGATTATTGCATCCAAGTCCAGAGCACATGAAAGACGTTCACTCATTAACAGCCATTATCCTAGACACACACTCCTCTGTTATCCATGCATGCACACACACACACTGTAACACACACAGTCTATCCTTTGTAGGTGTGATGCAGCCTGTGCAGCAGTCCATCTGCCGCTATCTCTCTCTGCCTTTCTCTTTCCCCCACTCAGTGCCCCCTCTCCCTCCCTACGTCCCTCTCTGTCCCATTCAATCACTCTCTCAGCTCCCCAGCTTCGTCCATTCCCCTCTGTCCTCCCGCCGACCAATCACAGCCCCGCTTCCTTATTCAGCATGTCCCCTCCCCCCCAACCACCACCTCCACCCCACCAACCCTCCCCCTGCTGTCCCCTGTTGACGGTGCAATTTGCCGAAGAGGCTCATGGGACATTCAGGCACACGCTAAGTACACAGCAAAAAATAGCCACAATGAGTCATTTCATCGCGGAGCAAATCAAATTTCTTTAAACAAGTGAGGTACTATTATCAACCCCCCAACAAATAAACATCATTCGGTAAAAAAAAGGGATTATCTCACCTCATATTGGCAGACTTTGTCTTTATTTTCACTCTTTATAAATGATTTGTGACATTTTTTGCAGTGTAGTCCCTATTTTTCAAGTAAAGTTATTAGTCACCTATCATGCTTAAAATATACCTAGAAATAATGAATGCATAATTAAGAATAAATAGGTTTCAGTATGAAAAATACGAGGCTGATAACTCGGAGAGGATGAGAATGGGCACGGGGTTGGGTGGGGTGAGGGAAGCGGAGTTAAATTAGCCTAAAGGTGGCAGATAATGGATGTAACCTTCATTTAAAACCAAGGTTGTGCACCGAGTCAAACACAGGGCCATTAGTGTCCTTACTCATTCATGTTGACTACAGCACAGTGTCACCGGGGCTTACAACAGCCAAATGCCTCTTTGGTCTGCTGTCCTGTTCTTACACAGAGGTGGTGTTTTAATCAAAGGAGAAATGGTGCATGCTTTATAGCTTCAAGCCTGTTGTTACGCCAGGAGGATCTATATACAGTGCGGGAGGAGAACGCATGCCACCGTACCCTCTTGTTAACTCCACTCCGCTGCCGTGCGTAGGGAAGGATTCATTTCGAAGTTCTCATTGTGTTTGCAGCACAGTTTGGCCTTGATGCCAACTGTACCTCTGCAGTACCGGAGTCCCAGTGGTTCTCTGTTGAAAAATATATCATAGACATCAGGAAATAAAGAATCAAATGATAAGTTGTGTAAAATGAACCAGTAGACTGTGGAGTTAAAAAATCACTAAAAGTCAACCTCAGTACTATAGAATGTGATTTCATCATTATATTTTAGTGCCCTTAATATTTGAATATATTTAGATTTATTGTTCACTCTTTTATTTATCATATTATTTCTTTATTACTCAAATAGAATGACTACAAGGAGCAGTAGTAACAGCAGTAGCAGTAGTATCATCTGTATCATTATTTGCACTAGTATTATCCAGTATTGGTAGTGATGGCACTACTTTTGAAATGCTCCATTAGATATTTTTATTCTTTCCGTAGCACAGATTAATCTTCAAACATGATCTCAGTATTGCATTGGTATCAATTCTCTGGAAAGAGAAATCTGGGCCAAGTAGAGTCAGAGTTTTTGAATAAAGAAAGCGTTATGACATCAAGTAACTGCTGATATCGCTTAGGAAATGGGGAGTTAGGCAGAAGGAGAAGCACTGACTTGACAGTGCTATAGTACCAGTGCTTGCAGTGGGATTTAGGTGTGCTGGTAGTACTGGGAGTTGTCCTTCATCCTCGATTTATCCATTGCCCTCACAAAGCTGATACCCAGATATTAGCTCCGCTTTATTGCCTACTTATGCAGTTAATGACTGATTTCAAACCTTTACTGAATATTTTCACAAATGAATGTAATCTTAATCTGCCAAGGGAATTTTATATCATTTTGAACTTATTGCCGTAGCTTTAAATCAGATTTTTTGTTCATAGTAAAGGCTGATAACCCACACTGATGAAACTTTTTACATCTAGTTTTATTTGTGTTTTAATTATCACTCTATGTGCACTTGTCGTTTAGTATGAGATTATATTTTCATTTATATAATTAAAATGTATTGTTCTTTTTTTAAAGTTAGTGTAACAGATGATTATTGTAATATAATAATATATAGTTACAGTAGTAGTGCTATTGACACAGCAGCTGCAGCTATTGAATTGCCATGTTAGATAAATTCTTTAAATTCCAAGATAATGCAATATTTTCTGCGGCCTAACTTGATGCTAATTACAAGTCAATGAATATGTAGCAGATGGATTAATAGAGATGTGCATTAATGTTTCTTCAATTTAAGAAAGTTTTGTAGCATTAAATAATTCTTGATAGCCCTAAAACACACTCAGTAGTAGTATTGGTGTAATAGTAGTAGAGGGAGTAGCTGTGCAGGTGGCAGTGGTAGTAGTAGCACTAGTAGTGATAAGAGGTGGAGTTTTCTTCTTCCCTCTGCTCAGTCATTACTCGCTACTTGTCCACACAGGGTTTGTGTGTTTATCAGCTGGACACTAGCCCCCTCAGAGAGGGTTGCTTAGCAGCCACATCCGTCTGACGGGTCACTGATGGTGACTCAGCTCATGCCAGTGTCTGTCGGCCTCTTTTCGCCAGATAATAATGGAGGGTTTTTTTTCTTTTGTGTTTCTGCCCTTTGCTTTTTGTGCTGCTCCATTCAAGAATGAGGCGAGGGAACCGAACAGCCAATCGTCGCATGGTCCCTTGGAAGGCCTTCACAGTTCAAATGTCACTGACATGGTGTCAGGATAGTGGAGCTGAGCGTAACTGAGCTTACAGCCCCATCCTGTGGCCGCTTGGGGACGCGCACCTCTTCGGCGTGACCTCTATTGCTGCAGTGTGATTCAGTTTCTCTGCCGCTTAGCCTCTGCGTGTGCATTTCTGATGTTTGGCTTTCCACTGAAATGAAGCCTGACACATCCAGGCTCAGAATAGATATATATTGATCTGCGATGGATGGCTGGAGAAGGGGCGATGGGAAAAAAAAAAGGCTTTAGTCAACACAGTTTTAACAAAAGAATGAAATGAAACCAGAAAGCTAACAACCAAAGTTGTCATATCGTCACCAGAATGTAAAATCCGGACGTCTTTCTATTGATGTCCAAAAATATTCAGCCCTGGAAAGACACATTAACTAAACTAATTGCGTGGCGTTGTCCTTTAACACTTCATATAAAAACAGGATATTTGCTTGATTTTTCAGCACAAAATGTGTCTCTAAGTCTTTCCGTCTCTCAAGGGAGGACAATGTCTTAAAGTGAATGTTTGTATTGATTCATAAAGTCAAAGCTTAATCTTCATGAGTCATTTCATTGTACTCAGTTATTTCGCTCTTGCTGTCCAGCAGAATAAATGAGTGTCCGCAGATACCAGATACGACAAAAATCAATTTCCGCAGGCATTAAATCCACCATAAATTATGACCGTGCGTGTTTTTGCATCAATATGTGTGAGCGTGTGTTTTGTGTGTTTATGTACTCCCTGCCTTGTGGCCTCAGTATGGTTACCATGAGAACAGCATGAGTGGTGACATCACTGCAGCAGTGTGACATCATTGCCAGATGGTGACTCACACTCTTGGCTGAGTGTAGTGTGTGAGTGAGTGCGTTTCAGTGTGTGAATGTGCTACCTGAGGAAATACATGGGCCAAAGCGAAGCAGTTACTCTTGACATCCATGTGTTTTATTCTATGTAACAAAAATAATTACATTGTCTTTGTTCTAGAAGCCTACAGTAACAATATTGAAAACAAAGAAAACAAAAGCAAAATCATCCGACGGGACAAATAGACATTTACATCAACATCATAGAGAAATGTTGAAGAATAGAATTATATTGCACAACTGAGCACAAATAGTCCCTCCCCCGTCAAAAAAAAAGTACAATATCCATGTTCACATTCATGTCACACAGCTCAGAGTGTCTGTCCAGAGCTTTCGGAGGACTGACAGCCGATGACCTGCGTCGTATGTGGTCAATACAGCATCACCTCATGTTTCTGACTCCACCTGATGCAACTACAGCAATAATATACTTCAGCTTTCTAATGCAACACAGTCCAATCTTTGGCACATAAAATCTGCAGGGTAAATGTTGAATTTTGTCAATGCGGTTTTGAACTGGATACTGCATGAAGAACATCAGATGTGAAAGCAATCGAAACCACAAATCAAAAAGTTGTGTCTGCAGTCTTAGGGAGGAACGTCAAAGTGGCTCCGTCTCTCTGACCTGGTGCTAATTAGGATGGACAGAGGCTCATCAAGGAGGAGAGTGCAGATCAAAACATTGTGAAGCTGCTTTATGAGCCAATCTGTTCTAATCAAACTGTTTTACTGCATACCGCCCAATGGAAAATTGGACTTAACCAGGGCTATGGCAATAATATATTGAGTCAAAACAGGAGGCAACAAAACACACAGGGCTGTATGTATTTCTACACTGCAAACAGTTTGCCAGCCATCCTTAAGACCTACTCTTAATCTTATCTCTTTGTTTTTCTTAACATAAGTGCAAAATATCTGCCAGTGGAGTGAGAATGTCTTACTTGAGCTAAATGACAGTTTCAGTAAAGAACCCATGCACGGAAGTTTATGTGTAACTATATATCGTCTTTCGAATCGAACTGGATCTTTACTTGTACAGGATTGTAAGAGTAAACACAGCCTGATTAAGCTGCTTGCATCATATAATGTTGCTTACTTTGTTCATTACATAATAAGGAACAGAGGGTTGTGTAATAGTTGAGTTGTTGTGAGGCATGACATCATACTTCCATTGACAGGGTGACACTGTGACACAGGACAGTTTTTTTTTTTCATCACTGCCAGACGCCCTTCTCCTCACACCTCAGGCTTCCCTGGCCAACAATTCGTAACCAAGCCCCATTTCAGAAAGACGCCCGCCCCTCACCCCACCCCAACCCCCTGCTGTCTACTGACATGTCAACTCTGCCATTTGGTGAAACATGTCTTCTATATGTGAGTAATACTTGTAGAACTGCAGAACAGTAGGCTACAGCAAACGAAGCGACACGTCCCATATTAGAGACGTATTACGTATTAAGCATACCAGCGGAGCACAAAAGCAAGTGTAGGTGGGTAATAATACTCAGTGCTTCAGTGTGAGGGGTTTACACTCAAGTTTTTACAAAGTTAAACAAGACCGAGGCATCTCTTGTTACACAAATGATACAAATACAAAACACGTGAGCACTCGCAAAAGTGTCACACACACTGAGTTGTCACAAGCACTCACAGTTACTCAGGCACTCACTCTATCACGCTCTCTCACGCACTCTCAGTTTCACACGCACACACACACACACACACACACACACACACACACACACACACACACACACACACACACACACAGTAGCTGTGTCATCATATGAAATTAGGACTAAGCTATGGGTACTTTTACATTTACATATTATATTTGTTTATATTCATAAATACGATTACAGTCGTATTGTAATGTACATGTAGTTTTATCAATATCGCACAAAGGGGGGGGGGGTCATTCCGTAGCTGTAGGGAGGGAACCTGCTGGGTGAGAAGGAGATAAATCTGATTCACTTACAGGAGAGAAGTCAAATGTTTTTGCTGGTTTGCAGAGAGAATGTGGGGGAAACTGATGATCCACATGGTCTGGCCCGATGAGTCAGAATTCCTAATGCAGGACTCAAGATACAGTGAAACATGTTTTCAGAGTAGTGGGGTTCCTAACTGAGGCAACTCACCTGGAAGTATGTGGCAACTTGCTAATTTTTCTGAATGCTACCAGAGGAGCTAAATGCTCCAGCACAGAGAAAATGTTTTTTTTTTACCTTCTTTCCTAAATCCACGGGTACTGTGCAAAGGGCAAATCTTGACCTCACATTTCCTAGCTCTAAAAGATAACGCACAGTTAAAGCTGACTCTGCATGAACATCTAACTTGTACCGTGACATTAGCCAGATTCTCTCATTAGTGTGGTTCTTCTTTTCAGTAGTGGTCTCAGGACTAATCATTTGACATTTTGTAAATACACTTATTGGCTTTCTTACTGAGACTTAGATGAGAAGACTGATACCACTCTCAAAGCTTTATGCTAATTATGAAGCTAGAGCCAGGAGACAGTTAGCTTAGCTTAGCATTAAGACTGAAAAGCAGGAAGAAAGAGCTACCTAGCTTAGCTGTGTCCAAAGGTTAGAAAAAATCTGCCTACCAACACCTCTAAATCACTAATTAACAAGTTATATCTTGTTTGTTCACTCTGTACAAAAACCAAATTCATTAGCTATCTGTTTACCCCTGCTCTCAGTCTTGTGCTACGCTAACCATCTCCTGGCTCTAGCTTCATAGTTAAAATACAGATATGAAAGAGGTATCAATCTTCTTATCTAACTCTTTGTAACTGACATAAAAATTAGATCAGTCTTTTGTTCTAAAATTAAGACAAAAGATAATATTTTATGTGTTAAGTAAAATCCTGTTTTCGAGCTGATCCACTAGACTCCATAGAGGTCGGACTTATAATCTACAAACTGGGAATTTTTGACTCTTCAGTTTAATGTACAGGTAGAATAACATCTTAGTTATCTCCCTTCAATCACATTCACAAAAGGTGAGCTCACATACACACGCACCACACACCAAGCTTCCTCTTCAACCTTTTGCTCTTTTTCGCATTGATTTTAGATCAAAACTGAGATCAGCCAAGTTCCTCTCCCTCCACCTATTATCAAAGCGCTTCCTCTCTGACATTTAGGAAGGAAGACAAAAAGGGGGGACAGCAGGACAGTGGGAGAGGAAGAGGAGGGACGGTTATTTCAGCTTTTCAAGTGAAACAACAGTGAATCATGGAGGCAGGTTTGGCCTTTCTGAGAAATACTGTTTCTGTCATACAGCCTGTAATTACTGTCCCGATTATCCCTACTCCACACTGTTGAAGTTTCTGTTGCTATAATTGCCGTTCTTTTCTGTCTGTTTTATCTCTGGTTCTGAATAAATAATATATATAGGTTAGAACGTCGACACGATTTCCAGGGTTAGTTCAGTTTCACTGCCCAAACACACAGTTTTACTTTAAAATGACAACACAAAGCACTTCAGTTTTTTTGGTTCAGAGAGACAGAACTTATCCGAAGCACAAACACCTACCGCTAATGTGATAACTCATCGAAATGGAACAAGGAGCCTGTTAATGAAATACATATCCAAATGAGTAACAGATTAATTAGCTGTGATCTATCACACCTAAAGAACCTAAATCTAACAATGACTAATGATGAAACAACTGATAAGTAAATGAGTTACTGCACTGTTATATTTGCGATTATTAATTAGGTTACATCTCAGATACATTAAAGATGGAATCAGCTTCTTACTTTGACCAGTGGGGTCATAAATGAAAACATTTTTAGTAAAAGTAAGAAAGGTTTTGGTGATTTAACTGTTAGACTTCTGACTGTGTTGTTTTCTCTCTACTCTTCTCAGGGGTTTGAAGTGGGGGCAGTTCGGTTGGAAAAAGGTGATGTCACTTATTTGGGTCGACCAATCCGAAATTAGCAATATTTGAATCAAAATGTGATGGCAGGTGCAGGGTTATTTGCTCATGTTGCCAGGCCACTGTCGTTCAAATCTGATAAAGCCACACCCTGATGAAGCTGGCAAGAGCCCATAGCTGAGATTTTGAGTGCAAACTTTTAATAAATAATAATAAACAAGTTATTTTCCAACCTTGAACATTGATTGTAGCTTATTTGAAAAGGTTTGAAACCAAGTTTTTAGGGGCTTTAAAGCCACTGTGGGTAGAATTTGAAAATTTCTGACTTTTGTGCCATCCAATGGTTAAAAAAAAAACAAAACTAGAATGACACTGGCAGACAGAAATGCAATAGTAACATGGTGATTAATTTGTTAGATTATATGTTACCTCAGCCTAAAGATGCTGTAGCTGGCATGCAAATATGACCTAAAATAATCACGAGAGCCATGAAGGGAACATGTTAACCTGCTGGAGAGTCCAGATTATATTATGTAGAGGGCATGGCTTGATTCTTACCTAACTACACGTCCTTTTAATGAAACACATGTACTTATTTTGATAATATATTGATTTTGTTAGCATATGTGGAAAAGCTTTAGGCACAGCCAGAAGTCACTGACCAGCACATCAGTATGCTTCAGCATGCTGCTGGGGGCAGCCGTCTGAAACATTCATCACCAGCCTGCCTCATACTTAAAGTATAAAGCATCGGAAACGCTCTTTTCTAGTGCCATTTAACTGGTTGTGGATTTTGCTGTCGAGGAGCTAATGAATGCAGCTGCACAGTGAAAAAACACACACAAACACACATAGGGGGCAGTATGATCTAGGTTTGATCTGGGAACAAGTGTATTTTGCTCATAACATGTCCAGATACATTCTCACACTTACACTCATACACATATGCACACCATGACCGACAAAATCACACACAACTAATGGTATTGTTCATTTACATAATTCTCTGTTTATCAGCATAACATTTGCTTCTCTCTTGTCGCTCTAGATGGACCATATGGACCAAACAACAGGCTCTTAGTTGGTTTGATGCCATTCCTTTTTTCAAGCTATCCCATGGTGCACAGCATCCAAAAAGTGGGTGTGTTTAGAAAATGGCATTCTGGGTGCCAGAATTTAGACTGGTAGCCAATAAGACATTAAAGGAATAGTCTGACATTTTGGGAAATATGTTTATTTGGTTACTAATACCACTATATTACTATTAATACCACTCTAATGTCTGTACAGTAAATATTAATCTGGAGCCATAAAACGATTAGTTTAGTTTAGCCCAAAGACTGAAAGCATGGGGGAAAAGCTAAGTGGTAAAATGAGAAGAATGTGCAAGTAGTGGCTGCAAGATAGCTGACATTTGCACTCATGTCACCTTGGCGCCTTGTAATCTCACATGCTAGGAAGAGAGCCTGACAGTGTGAAAGTGTTTGTGACACTTCTGCATACAGTATTTCCTCTGTAAATCCCTAAATCCCTACTATAGATCTTTGGTCTGTGCCAAAAGGAGCTGGAGGGATTTCCGCTTTTCACAGATCATCAGACTTGATTTATAAAGACACTCATCTAGACTGAAGCAGAAGTGCTGCAGGAGTGTACTGCACAGTGGGATGGGCTGGAAGAAAAAAAATGGCATCAATCAGGGGTCCATTGTGTTCCACATATGGCTCATTTCTAGTCATCATTGCCTCAAAAAAAAAAAAAAGCAAATGCTTCCCTACCTCTCCCCTCCTCCTCCCTCAACTGCATCCCCCCTTTCCTCTCCTCCCTCTGTTCTCATATCCTTCTTCCTTCTCTTGTTTCAGTTCAACTCTTACCTCCCCTCACTCCCTCTGTATCTCTACTAATCCCTCTCTACTTCTGCATGTCACACTGCAGCAGTAGGACAATTGAGGGGTCAGACTTCGCAGCCTCTTTAAACTCTTCCAGGGTGATCTCATCGTTGTGATCCTTGTCCATCTTGGAGAAGATTTTGTCCACGCGCTGCTGAGGGGTCAGCCCGTCCTCATTCATACGCATCATGATCACTGTGCCCACCATCTTATAGATGGCCTGCAGAGAAGGAAAGGAAAAAAAAAAGTTAGATTTTGTCTTCAAATTTTTAATTAACGGCGAGGATTTTTTTCCGTAAAAAAAACACAGTTCTCACAAACAGACCTCTATGATCTCAAGCATTTCCATGCGTGTGATCTTTCCATCCCCATCCAGATCATACATGTTGAAGGCCCAGTTGAGTTTCTGCTCGAAGCTGCCCCTGGAGGTGATGGACAGTGCACAAATGAACTCCCTGAAGTCGATGGTCCCATCACCGTTCTTGTCAAATGTCCGAAACGCATGCTGGGCGAACTTGGAGGCATCACCGTATGGGAAAAACTGAGGTTTTAAAAAATGACAAAAAAAAAGGCAACTTAAGTGATCTGTAAGATTAGTCATGCATCACTTTCTTCTCCTAAATGTTGGTAAAAGAGAATGAAGACTGTTGATCATAATAATCATAACCATAATGATAATAATCCATGTGTCTGCAAAGGCAGCATAATGGAGAGTTTGATCCTATATACCTGTCACTAAGACCTTATGATGTGCAGGAACATTTTTGAATCTCAACCATTTGAAAATGATGAAAATAATGTTTCATTTTATCAACAACGACAAAAGTCTGTTGACCTGACTGGGTTTTGACAGGTTTGATCCTCGAGATCCTTTGACAGTGCCCTTCTGGTGGTTCCAAAATCTTGCCTTTGCCTGCCTTCGCTGTCCAGGCCACTCAACTGAGGATCTTAGACATTCAAAGTATGTATCCTCTTTTAAAAATCCCTCCTCACAACTGATTTGATACCAAGGCTTAACGGATGGTAAATTGTTTTCATTATGATTTTATCTTTCAGGTTTTGGATTTTATTTACTTTTTTATTCCTTGTTTTTGGAAAAGCTACTATACAAAGTTATTATTATCACTGTAGTCACTATCAGTGCAGATTAACAGATACAAGTCACAGGTTTTCTTTGAGCCCTTTAGAACTGAATGAGAGTAAATGAGCCTGAGAGGATATGCAAAACTGACGTCTAAATATCTTTAACCCTTGTGCATTCATGAAAAAGTCAGTCAGCCTCTCTCTGATGCTGTGCCATCTCAAAAGCTTCAGAGTAATCTGAGTCAGCTTCAGCACTCAGCAGAGACGCTGGCAGTATTATAGGCTCCACCTCCTCTCAACACCTCAAAAACAAGACGTTTAGTCAGCCAGAGTAACATAAGCTTTCTAGGTAACAACCTAACAATGTCATGGGTCATTTAAAATGCAAATTTTTTCATTTTATATAACTATGGGGAAAAAAAACAAAGAGCACAATTTTAACCGTAGGCAATTCAGGAAACGGCTATGAAAAACAACAAAGTGTTACCCAACTGTAAAGAAACTTTGTATAACTGTATAATGAACAGCCATGATTTGACTTCCTCTGCTTCCCTTCTCCACGCCCCCCTGCTGCCCTCCACCTCACCCTCACCTTAACATAGAGCTGCTGAAACTCCTCCAGGTTGAGAATGCCAGAGGGACAGTCTTTGAGGAAGCCTTTGTACCACTGCTTCAGCTCTGCCTCGTTGAATTCCGTGTTCTTGGTCAGGTCATCCAGGACCTCTGGAGCCAGCTTGCTGTTGTGTTTCCCCATGATACTTCACCTCTCTGGGAGGGAAACACAGAGAGATAGGGTGAACACACAGGTGAGGGGCTGCTACACAAACAACAGCAACAGCTTTAATGCACCTGTGTTGTTGTAACAGCACAGGTCTCCAAGGATGGAGACAAACAAGGAATTACCTGCACAGAATCACATGCAGAGGAAAGCTGCATTATCTTTATATGGCTTTGTGTGTCAAAATACACAGTAAAATCCATTTCAGCAAGGCATTTCGTCATGTATTTGTTTAAAACATTATTCCACTTAAAATGTAAATGTGCACATATTACTCTGATTCATAAGGGTACTTATGGAAATGCAAAAATTGCCCATATCAATTATTAGTGTTATTGTAAAAGTATTGTTACAGTAGTCTTCTATAGTGCTAATCTCTCATTAGCAATATTTACTGATCTGACTAAGGCATTTGTTCTGCTGTATTACTTTCTTCCTTCAGATAAGGTTCACCACTTGCCTCGTTCAGGTTCAACACGTGCCTTCCTAACAGTATTGTAAGAAGCAGTGTTGTATGAGGATGTCAATTGGAGCCTCACGGTTTTACTTTAGGACCACTTCAGTTTTCTATTTCTATTAATCATCCCATATTAAGTTTTTAGCATTGTTGTGACCAATTATACGCTGATGATTACTTACACATCAAAACCTTATTTATCACAATATCACGAGGCTTTGCAATCTGACTTTTTAACATTTTAAAAACTTGGCTGGTAGTTTACAAAGTATTGCTTAATAACCCAAAGTCTTGGTCCTTGGTACAAGACAGAAACCTCAACTAGTGTTTTACAACAATTATTTCATTTATCGGTTAGTCGATTAAAAGAAAAATAATGAGCAACTATTTTGAAATTTTATACGATTAATAATTGAAGTCATTTTTTAAGCAAAAACGTTACACATTTGATGGTACCAGGTTCTCAAGTGTGAGAATTCGCTGCTGTTCTTGGTCTTACATTATAGTTAATTAAATATTTTTGAGTTTTGGAATTTTGGTCAGACAAAAGTAGACATTTAATGATATCACCTTTGGATCTAGGATATTGTGATCTGCGTTTTTCACTATTTTCTGATGCTTTACAGACCATTTTAGATTAACTGAGAAAATAATTAAAAGATCAAATGATCATGAAAATAATGATTAGTTGCAGCCATACTCAACTCCAGTTGCAAGTTTGTGGTGCAATTCTCCAGAAAGATGATAAATAAATTTTTCACATTTATGGACTGACTCTGAACTTACTTTTAAACCACGTTGGTACCATTGTTTTTTATCACACCAGAAATCGCTTTACATTCACTGTCAGAAAAGTACACAGTTTATATTACCATTACTACGCTGACATTGTTTATCAGAACCAATCTTCTTTCTCTTAGTGTCATAAAGAATAATAGTCTCTCATATTTTTTGACACAGCATTATACAATGCTTGATAAACACCAACAGTTCCCTCTTGATACAAGACAATTTAATGGGTATCAAATCATTTTCAAATTCATTCATCATTATCCATGTTGCTTAAAACGATACTTTTCCCTATACTTCAAATTTCTCACTGAGACGCTCTGATGCGCACCTCTTTGTGGTCCTCTTTGTCTCTAAAGAAACCGGTAGGAATCATTCCAATTAAAACTGGGCTATAAGGCAAGAAATGTGTCTATAACAGTGATGTATACAGTATATTGCCAGTGAGTTGAGATAGTTTCCCTGCATTGTCACACAGCAACAACTATAAAATAATTAAACAACTTCAAGTTGTTAAATGGCTAGAAAGTAATCGTTATTCAAGAAACAAGTACATCTGAATCATCTCTTTAAATGATTGTTTCAAATGGACAGTTTTAGAAGTGGATATTCATTACAGAGAAATTGTCCATTCTACAAAAGGTCTTTCCATTTCCATAATGACTCATATTATTCTACCTCCATAATCACCTTGTGTGAGTAAAGCCCCTGATAGCATTGCTGCTATTCTGGCCATAAAACGGCTTATTACCCTGGCTCCTCACCGCACATATATTCACATGGCTGAGGACCATTGCAGTGCCTTCATGACGCAATCGGTGACTCATATCCCTGTCTGACAGCGTTTGCACTTTGACACCAGGACACAGCCGATGTAGCCGAGCCAGGCAGCCACAAATCCTCCTCTAAATTGCGGAGAGAGTGTGCGGACAGTTTAGTGGCTGAAGTATCTTGTCATGCTTTATGGCAAGTGAGTCATGTAGAGAGAGGCAATAAAACCCCAATTCACTGCAAACTGCACAAATGTTTTGGACTTCCTTTTGACAAGTGGGAGACTCTGTAGGGGACCCAAGAGCTTAGAGGAAGAGCAATAAAGGATATCAATAGGAGAGGGGTCATTCTAGCATTAACTTGTTTTGAAAAGGTCACCTGTGATCTTATCAAGGTGAAACCCAAAAATTCATGTTTCTCTCTTTTCAGTTGTTTGAGAAAAAAGAAAGGATGCAGCTCAGGAAGAAAAAATCAAAGGGGTCAGCTGGGTGTTCATCTGTTCAGTGCAGCCTTGTTACAATTATACAATTCAAGCATTTTGACTTTTTTATGTAGCTGCATGAAAATAGCCTAAACTTTTAGCATGTTTTCATAAAACCATGCATTTGTCATCATTAAAAGAGCAATTATAAGTGTTCCATTTCCAAAAAGGAGTTTTTATTTTAATAGTGCAGCGACAAACAAATTGATTCAAAGGTGACTCTTGATTTTTGATCTCTACTTTTTCTCTTAAATGTGTATGACGCCCTGCCCCAAGCTGCAGACATTTAGAATGAAATTTTAACTATCTCTAAATAATTGAAAGTGTCAACTCAGGTAGCTCTGTAAATCACTGACTGCATCAACAAAGACAAACTACACAAGCGCACCAACTTGTGCCACAAACGGTATGTTTATTTTGACTTGTACCCTCCTGGGCGGGCACTTACACACACACACACACACACACACACACACACACACACACACACACACACACACACACACACACACACACACACACACACACACACACACACACACAATCCACAGAGTTGTAACATTGTTTCTTGCCTCTGACTGCTGCAGATGAGATTTTATCCCTCTATTAGGGAAGCAAATGCAGCAGATAATAGAGTTTCCTGTGGAAGATATCGAGAGGCGTGACTAACCAGGCGAGCCAACACATTGGAAACTTATCCCATCTGAAAGAATCAAAATAAACACCGTTCACTCTGGCAGGACAGGCAACCCGTAGGTTTCTTCTAATCGTTCCCAGGTCAGCGGCTGTCTTACAGTCAAGTGCTCGGGCCTCTCCCAGCTCAGTTTACTAAGGCAGAAATCTGTTGTGGGAGAGTATTTAGGTGTCGGAGGTCATCTGGAGATAACCCTGGCTATTTCTTTTTCTTGGATTAGGCCACCTCTCAGAGCAAATAAATCAAATCTCTTGGAAATCAATCAGGTCCACTCAGGAATGCAGATTAACTGACTACTATGCCATTTTCTCATTTTGGCTGCCTTAGAGTAGGTGATGCTTATCTAAGTGCATGCACAAATTTATATGTGAGGACATATATGTCAAACTAGGGTATACATGTATTGCAATAAAGATGTGTTTGTTGTGGTAAAAGAAACAAAGAATGGATAAAGTATAGACTCCTGATGTACCTGTTTATATAGACTAGTTCCAGACCTCTGAATCTCTGGACACATCTACAGTTTTTTTGGTGATTTAAAAAGGTCACTGATAGCTGATACTAGTTGCAACACATCTGAAGGCCAAAGTTTGGACATCACATTTCCGTGTCTGAGCCAGAAAAATAGCATTTTCCATCAAAAAAATACACACAGAAATTGCCACAAAAATGTTGCCAGGCTTGGATGAGATCAACACAGCTGTACAGGTTAACATAATTTGATTCACAACAGAAATAGTAACTCTTAGGCTGCACTGGTCAATATTTCATAGTAAGAATGGATCAAATGATTATATGCAGTGTGAAACGAGGAACTCATAGTTACAAACCCATAGCGAATTATAACCCAACTCCGCAATTCTCCTCAGGTTTATGTTTTTTAACATTTCGGCTCATTGTTTTGGTTTTGCCACCAGCAACTTTACTGTTTTGGTTCGTTTTAACTGCTCTATTCAACCTCTTTTTTTTTTGACAAATAAGCTATTTTTGACCAATAAGTTCTGATAAACCCATTGTACATTACCTGCCCATCAACAAACAGGGAAGTTAGCGATTAGCTGGTGGAGTATACAGCAGGTAAAAATCTAGATATTTTTCTCAAAAGTTGTTGGAGACCAAAACAGAGCTAAAAGTGAATATTTGTCAGATGGACACAAACATGACTCCAGATGTATGATAATATTGCTCTGTGTCTGCTGGAGGTGAAATAGGCAATACCGCTAACATCTTCAGCATAACAACTTTATACAATAATGATATGTCAGTTTTGTGTTTATAGATTGTTCCACTGCACCCAAGTGGCCAAAAAAATCAATTAATGCAGCTTTAAATTGCCATATTTGCTCAATAGTGATTGTCAAATTGACTGCTCCTAGCAGCCACTCTGTGTTATGTAACTCTGTGAAAAAAAAATAGCAATTTACACTGGTTATCAGGTTATGTTTTTATGTACTGCAGATATCAGTCAAAATTTTTGTGGTGCACTGATATATAATATTGTTTTTCTACAAAAACAATGAGGTTAAGCATTAGCCGCAACATCCAACATGGCTGAACAGATAGAGAAAAGATCGCCACCCACAAAACTGATACTTTACCATAAGAAAATTATTTCACGCCAGCACTGTTTGATTTTCAAAGGGTCTGGAATCCTTCTACCTTTCTGATACTGGATATCCCCATGCAGTCTTGGCTATCTTCAACTTTAACTCAAAAATTCCAACTTGAGTATTGAAATCATAAACCCTTAACAGCCTATCAAAGGATCAAATCCCACGGAAGACCAATTTATGCTCTCTAATGACACTGCATTCAAAGTCACTCCCTCTGGAGCTAATCTAAATAGCTTTATTCCCTAAATGCTGCATTTTCCCTCAAATATACAGCCCTCAACGCCTGCTCTGCACATCCTGCCAAAGGGATCAATTGGCCTGGCAACACGCTGTTGCTGTGCACAATGACATATTTGACAGTCCGTTCACGTCAACACGCGTCAGAGGCCTAAGTACACAATTGCACATACAAACACAAACATGCAAGTTCCAACCAGGGACAACCAGGACACATTAGTTCCATCACACACAGGCTGTCTCTGGCATTCTTACAAATATAGACAATCAAACAGTGATATGAAAATTATGAAGGGGGGGGGAAGACACAACAAGAAAAGATGAAGAAGCTCGGTTTAGAAAAAATGTGAGAGGGAGGATGACTCAATCTGGATTCACACCTCTGAGGGAGAAAGCAAATAGACAGGGAGAGATACAGGGAGTGAAAAGGCGATGAAGACGGAAGGACGGAGAAAGAGGGGGGGCAGATAAGCAGAGCTTATAGAAGATTGTCCCAACAGGTGTTCAATAGAGAAAGACGTATCTTATTGAGTCTGAAGGAGCTTTAATGCATGTTCATCCCAGCTGTCAGACTGTAGTAAACACAAATTCTAATCTGAGTTGTAGATGCGTGGAAAATGTGTGTTTGAGTCACTGTGTGTATGTGTGTGTGTGATTGCCAGTCCAGCCTGAGTTGAATCTAGCTGATTGGATAAGCTAGTTATAGGCTACATGTTTTGCCTGCCACGGTCAGTAGTAATAAAGCTTACATTTTGATGGGAGTTTTCTAAAACTCAAGGCGCTTGATATTAGCCTGATGGATGGCATGAGTGCTATAGTTCAACGGCGTTGACTCAAAACACTAACACTTATCAGTTGTATGGAGTGTCCTCCCATGAAGAACGACAGAATCAGTCATTTGAACAAGTGGCCCAAAACAACATATGTTTATGTTCAAGTGACAAAGCTCAACATGGGACATAGTCATTATGACAGGAGCAAATGAGGAAGTCAGGGGACGTCGTTACAGAGAGAGAAATTCTATTGCCTACGTGAATGAAAATAAGTGCGTGAATCTGAAACATAAATCGTGTCAGAATATGTAGGCTGTATCTGTTATTTCAGTGTGTCAAATGTAATCAACATTTAGGTATATATTAAGTATAAGATCTCATTCAGTACATCAGGATCTCCCTCATTGTCACCATGACGACGAAGGTCTCTGAACCTTAACAAAGTAGTTATTCTAACCCAAACCGCAATTGTTCCCTATCCTAGTCGTTTTTGCGCCTAAACGTAACCAAACCCTAATCATAGTATTATCAAATTATAACCCACATTTATTTTTCAACAAAGATTTTTAACAGCTTTAGAAGGCACAAACAGATATTGTCATCCTGCTTCTATGTGCCGTTCTAGAGGTCATGAACGAAAAAACGCATTCAGGTCATAATGTTTCGAGACAGTCCACAATAATATAATATAATGTGTGTATGTTTAGCTACATCACAGACATATAACGTAGGACAGGTACTCCCCCCCCTTCTTTACTTGGAGCATGTCCTAGCTAATATTTCAATAGTGAGTTCAAAGGATAATGTAAACACAAGTACAGCTAACTTGAACAATGTGATTAAGATTGTTAAACAATCTAGTTGTAGCAAACAGTGATAGCAACTGGCTATGACCTAAACTCAATTCACACCAGAAAAATACTTTATCACTTCGCTACCTTAAAAACATTTCTTCTTTCTGGACACTCACAGCATGAGCATACACAAGGAAGAAAACAAGGCTGGAAAGCAGTGGGCTTACACTGTCATTATTATGAGGCTCAGGCACTCAGGCTGTAACTGAACATGGCCCAGAGGGGAAAATGTGTTGGTGTCCCCGTGACTGAAAATGATTAGCTGGCAAAAGCTGTAATTGAGTTGGAAAGAGAGCAAAAATGGGAAGCTACGCCTCCCATACAGTAGTAATATCCCGTGTGTGTGCGTGGATACGTGTGTGTGTGTGTGTGTGTATGTGCGTGTCGTGTGTTTGCAATGGCAGTAACCTTTGTGAGAGTGGAAATGTACAATGGACTGTCACAGCAATAGGGGAACAATCAATACGATACCAGTCCAATACCACCCACCATGAACTACACTTTGAAGTGTGTGTGAGTGTGTGCTTATGTGTGTGTTACAGAGAGAAAGAATAGAGAATTGGAGGATGGAGAAATCTGATGAGAAGTCGACAGCCATCTCATTGACATGTGAAAGAAAAACCGCAAACTGAATGATCTTCTGAACAGCTCAAAGAAACATCAAAAGTGAAATAGAAAAATACGTCGTCTTGACAACAGTAGCCTGGCTCACTGCCAACAACCATCCAGCAGAGGATAATGCTTTCGGCCAATCGAAACAGTCGCTCTGCCAACTGGACCTGACCAGTTTGCTTGCAGATATACAGGGTTGATTTGGGGGCTTTATTGAAAATCTAAATATTGGGCAGGGTCCTCCTCATCCTACATGATGCCCTTTGTTTAGATATTTATTGTTGAAATGAGCAGTTGGCAGTGGTTGCCTGGTAGAAATGTGCAACCCGCTTTAGCTCTAATGCAATTTCTGTAGTTAAGTATACAGAATTGTTAGTAATTTTTATTGGTAGAAGCAGGACTGAGGAATAATAGAATATCAGCGGTAATAGTATGATTTAATCATATTGTGTGGACATTTCATAAATAATTAATAACATTAATAACATTAAAGGTTTTATTTTACATATTTGAAGAATCTTGAAAAATATAATATATAACAGAGGAAGACATCATTTTACATGTAATTTTGCATACATTTTCCATGGAGCTGCAAACTCGGAGGAGCTATTTCGGGCACCCCTGGTTCCAGCAGTAAAAGATCCAATTCATTAATCTATAGACAGTGTTGCATGAGTCACAGTTGGAGCTACTTCTTCAGCTTGTATTGGCATGAAACTGTTCTGTTTGAATCAATCATTACAAAAGATGAAGAATTTAGAAAATATATGGTTCTTTAATAAAAATGCAATGGTCTGTGTTCAAAAAAAAGTCAGAGGAGAAGTGAACAGCCACTCCCAAGGTGCATTTTGGTAAGAAACATCAAACCACAGAGCATAAAATTCTGTTATGTGTGACACTAACAGTGGGCAGCACCTGAAGATTGTGCTGTTGAAAAAGATGATTTTACAATCTGTAACTTCTATCCATTCACTTTTGGATTCTCTGTCAATTTTGAACAAATTCTGCAATGATGATGTATTCAGGGCCATTTATGCCAAACTGACGTAAAAAACATATAAATAAATATAAGGATTATTTTTAATACTTTGATGAAAATCCTTTGCAGTCAATGACTGCCTAAAGTCTGGAACCCATGGACATCACCAAATGCTGAGGTTCCTCCCTTGAGGTCCTTTGCCAGGCCTTTACTGCATTTGCCTTCAATTATTGCTTGTTTGTGGCCCTCATTTTTGTCTTCAGTTAGTGAAAAGCAGGCTCGGTTGGGTTGAGGTCAGGTGACTGACTTGGCCATTGAAGAATATTCCATTTCTTTGCCTTGAGAAAGCTCTTCGGTTAATTTCACAGTATTTTGGGTCATTATCCATCTGTACTGTGAAGCACTGTCCTATCAGTTTTGCTAAATTTGGCTGAATCTGAGCAGATATTATAGCCCTATACACTTCAGAGTTCATCCAGCCACTTCTATTACCAGTCACATCATCAATAAACAGCAGTGACCCAGTTCCATTGGCAGCCATACATGCCCATGCCATAAAACTGGCTCCATAATGTTTGACAGATGCGGTTTGCTTTGGATCTTGAGCCGTTCCTTTCCTTCTCCATACCCTTCTCTTCTCGTCATTCTGGTACAAGTTAATCTTGGTTTCATGTGTCCAAAGAATCTTGTTCCAGAACTAATCCTTTCTCTTCCTAAGTGTTACCAGTGGTTTGCACCTTGCGGTAAACCTTCTGTATCACATTCATGAAGCCCCCCCCCAAAGTTGACTGAATTTTTGGGCCAAAACAAAGTATCAGCAACAGATGCTTAAATCCAAAAATGTCTGTATGTGCCATAAACAGTGAAAGTCTTGTTAATATAAAGTGAATATGATATGTATGAATATGTAAGTGCATAAAGACTTGAATGAAATGATGTGTTGGAGCTGAAGTGTTGCCTCCTATCAGTACGTTCTACCTATTATTTTAATTATTTTATTTTTTCTCTCTGGCGAGTGGATAAGGAACTGTGTTATAGAAACACAGCTCACCTCAGTGTAGTTCCAACTCTAATTTAAGACCAGGCAGCATGTCAAGCCTGGGGAGAAACTCCTATCTCCTAAATCTCAAAAACATCATTTATTCACCTCAGTATCTTATTTCGTGCCAAAATTATTACATGTATACTCAAGTCTGAGTGACTCGTGTCTGAGTGCTGCACTAATTTTCGACTATTGTCTCCTGTCTGAATCCTATCAAACCTGCACAGCCTTGTAAAATGTGGCTAATATTCCAGCAACACTTTTAAACTCAGGTAGAAGCACGTACACACACACAGACGCTCATATGCACAAAAAACACACTTTCCTATATTATATAACTCCTGGTGGACAGTTGTTTGGTTGTAAGGCTCCGGTGTTTCAGCATCAGACAAAAACAGTCTCTAGAACAAATACACCAATTTCCCGTAAGCACACACTCACACAGACACATACCAAATAGTGTGTTTATTGTCTAGTGCGTTGACAGAAGTGTAAGAGAACAGGGGAAACAGGGAATGGGACAAATGCCTGCAGCACTTAGCCCTGCTCGTGTACTGAAAGCTGTCCTCTCATTACTATCCTTTGATAACACAAACATTTAATGTGTTCTGAAACAAAAACCTGGTGGAGGGTTGCAAATCAGCATCGTACAACCAACAGAATGTTTAAAGTTGCTCTGTACGTCATTTTATGTTAAATTCATCTTGTTAGTAGAATGGTAATCTATTATAAAGATACAGTTGTGCAATGTATATACTGTATTTATGTGTAAAACAAAGCATGTAAAGTAGACAAAATGTATCAGAGCTCCTCTGTAAGCGGATTTATATTGTTTGTTTTCAGTAGGAATGGAAATGGAAAACTGGTTCCACTTGAGAACCGGTTCCAAATTGTCCAAACCATCGGTATCTGGCCCTATATGCTCGCTATGAAAGTTGCGTAGGGCACTGCAAATTATGCAAGGGCCCCGCCTCCCCCTCGTGTCAAAGTAGGTGTCAGTGTTCTTCGATGAGAGGATGAAGCAGAACTATCCTACTGGTCACTAAAAGAGACCAAAAAAAACATAATGAAAGTGAATTGTGGGAACAGCAATCAGGTAATCATCTTTCTACGCATTATGGGCTTAAATTCCAGGAATGCCATGTATATGGCATTCTACGCACAAGTGCCACTGCTTCCCTACCGATCAGCACGTCCGTTACCGGGGGTAAATTACTAGGCAATAATAACACTAGCATGACACAGGCAGGAAGGCTTAGCAGATTTTTTCTTTGACTAAGAAAACCTAAATGAAAATTAATGATGTACCAATATTTCTCATTTCATCCATTTTAGATAATGACAGACTCAGAGATAATAAAACAGTTGCATTGGCACTGAAAACCTGTGAAGGCCTCCTTTTCTTCACACAGAAAAGTCATCAGGAATGGTTAAGGGAATCGATAAAGAATCGGACAAATAAGCAGAATCGATAATGGCATTGGTATCAATAACATTTTATCAATTGTCATCCGTATTCTTTACTTCTAATAGAAAACAGTCATCAAGATGGCAAGAGGAAAAGATCTAAGCACTTTAAAAGAAGGTTCATTGTTGGGGCAGGGATGGCAGGAGCTTCAGTCACAAAGACTGCTCCAATGGCTGGTCTTTCAATAGGAACAATGACATCTACATTTAGATCTATGGGAAAGATGTCAGTAAATAGGGTTGGAAACTGTGGTCAACAGCGCACATTTGATGAATGTGATGCTCATACATTAGTGCGACATGTACGGAAAAACAGAGGAGCAGCTCCTCCTCAGGTGACTGAGAATGTCAACGCAGGACGTGATCAGACTGTGTCAGGAAGAACAGTCCGTCGGCAATTACATAGTAGGGTTGCAGTGCGTGAGCTCCTCATTGCAAAGGTGAATGCACATTTGAGAGTTCAGTGTGGCAAAAACCATACGCACCGGTCTACAGAGATGTGGAAAAAAGTGATACGGTCAGATGAGTCATCCTTTACCATATTATAAGTGTGTGAGTGCACGTGTGGCGTACACCAAAAGAACGGTACAGGCCTGAATGCTGGACGCCTACAGTGAGGGGATCTGGTGGCTCTGTTATTCTGTGGGGGGCATTTTGCTGGCATGGTTTGGGTCCACTTGTCCCCTTAGAGGTAAGGGTCACTGCAAAATCAATACGAAGTTGTTCTCGGTGATCAACTCAAACATATGGTGAAACATTTCTATCCTGATGGGAGTGTTCTCTTCCAGGATGACAACTCCTTTAATTTGTTACCCGTCCGGTGATTTCAGGCATATGAACAAACAATTAATGCTGTCATTCTTCTTGTGAAGACCGACTCTTTCTTGCATCTGCTTTATAGTAAAAAGCAACATTATTATCTTTGCCAGAAGGCTTTAATATGTATCAGCCAAAGGAAAAGATGAGTTTGCATTAACAGTAGACATCAGAAGCTAGTCTGCACGTACAGTACGTGCTTTCTGAAAAACACTACTACTGTCATCATAGTCTTGTCGTCATTTGCCTTGTTTTATTTCACCAAAGTTAAGGCAACCAAAAAATCCACTAAGGCAGTCGTAATAAAAATAATGTACATGATCTATATTACTGGGCCAGAGGCAGGCTATACCTTGACAGGTTGTCAGTCTATCACCTCACCAGGCTGACACATACGATATAGAAAGACGAACGCGTTCGCACTCACATTTAAACCTATGGGCCATTTTAGACTCTAGGCTCACTTAAGCTGCTTTTTTTTTTTAACCTCTGGAGAGCACTTGGAGGAAACTCAGACAAATTCCCACCCATAACCTTCTAGCTGTAAGGCGACAGTACTAACAACTTAACCACTCACTAATGTTATATTTTAAAAATGTGCCGCATGACTCACCTACATACTGTATGTTTCTCCACACAACCTCTTTTCTACATGTCTCTGGCAAACTAAATACTAAATAAAACTTTATTTCTTTGATTCATACTGCACCACAGTTTATGGTGTCTGTTACCTTTCCATTGCACTAAACTGTATCTGTCTAGCCACTGGAAAACACTCGGTCAATGATGTCCATTGATAACTGTGAGTGTTCATTAGTTATCCACCAATTATCCCAAACTCCTTCGCTCAACATTCCTTTGTTGTTGCTCAGACACTATCATCCGGTCCATGAGCTCACAGGAGCTGGCAGTGTGTGTCGAACATACACACACACACATTTTTATATTCTAAACATAAATCTCCCTGGGTAATAAAGCATATGACAGGAATGGATGAATCAATCAGTCAGGAGACACACATCCAGCAACACAAATATACACACACACATATGCAAGCACACACACACAACGAGCCAGTGATGCATGAGACAGATGCGCAGTACACCTGGCCACAGGCTTACAACAAAATGTAAGTGATACAAAGTCAGAGAAAGAAAGAGATACACAAAGTGGTTGTGGGTCTCATAGGATCATTCATCTACTGCTGTCAGAAAAAAGAAAAACGAAGAGACCGGAAAAACAAACAACACACAAACACACACACACACGCACACACAGACAGTAAATTGTAGCGTAACATGTTGCTCCAAGCTGATATTATCGTACTCCACAGCATGTGGATCAATAGGTCTTTCCAGAGTAGAGGAAGTAGCTATAATCATGTGTTTTCCCATTCAGTTATATGTCAGTCTGCTGTTTTGTGTAATTGTAGCTTCGTTCTACCTCCTATTGTGAATAACAGGGAGCTATGTCTATGTCTAACATTACTGCAAAGACCACTTAATCAGATTACTGCATCTGTAGGAAATAGCTTGTGGCTGATCTTGGGTGAAGAGAACATAGAGAACAAAATTGTCAATGTGTCTGTGGTGGATTCCTGTAGAAGCTCTAAAGCTAAACGATATACACGACTCAGTAACAGTTTTGTAAATCCTGTTGAGCTTTATTGAGATAATACAGTACAGTAACAATGCACTATTTTAAAATGCCATAAAGGAGAAAAGAGCAATTGCAGTCTGTGCCAGTGTAAAGTCTTAATGTATACAGTAGGTCAGTGAGTGAACACTAAAACATATTAGTGAAAGTTCTGTCATCTTTATTGGGATTATAACTCAACAGAGTGTACTTAAGAATTTTAGCATGGATCACTGGCACTAAGAATTAGGCCTGATTTTGCAGTCTACACTCTCAACAGTTAGAGGCACAATCCATGAGCCAAATATAAATCAACGATAGTTTCACTGCAAAATTCAAAACACAGGATTGGAGCAGGATATTACTCCCAAAGTTATTTACAGGTCTTTTAATACATGGTCTACTGCTAAAAAAAAACAAAATCAAAGTTCATTTGATGAAAACAAGCAGAATGCATATTTTTTCATCTAATGTAAAAGTCAACCTCAACTATATACAGTATGTGAGTAATCCTGGTGTAAATATGCTGAAAACAACGACTTGTACAGGTATACTTACAGGTATATTATATTAGAAAATAATAGCAGACTTTATTACAATCTAATGGTTTTAGGGAATTTTTGGGAGAGAAGGCGGTATGGAAAGCGATCCTGAGCATCCCTCATCGGATGCTCAGGATCACTTTCCGCACATTCGATGGAGAGTGTAAAAGTGGGTTGCAGTAGAAGTAAAGCAATAACAGATCAACTGTATTTTTGGCATAGTTAAAAGCCAAGACTACAATCAATCACACTGCTACAACACCTAATAATATCTGTATTGATAGACTATCATTTTAAGTCAACATACACTTACTTTCAAATACAACACAGCTTAAAAATGTCACGGAGTACAAAATGTGTACCCTTTGGCTCTGAATCCCCTCGTGCACTTAAGACCTGCCCCTGTTCAGTTAAAGGCTGGTAGCCAAAAGGTTATAGAGCCAAACTGAGCTGTCACAGCCACCAGCTGTTTGTCACGGATGTGCCCATCATGGGTGTGTGTGTGTGCTTGTTTGCATTTGTTTGTGTCTTTCCATTTTCATGGAAGACGGCTTTGCTGACTTTGTTCTATATATGAACACAACCGATTAACAATAACCCCAGCAAAGCATATAAATATGCAGACACACACACAGGGGCAGTTACTATGATGGAATAACTCATCTGGTATGGCCCTTTGATGCACAGCTGCATGAAGGCCGCCGGTGTTGTGAAAAAAGCTGGCACACAGCACACGTTGGAAGCTGGTCCCACTGATCGTGCGAGACCTGGTGTCGTCCACAGAGGACTGGGTTGTACCGATAAAACTAAACCACTCGTTCAAACAGCCGCTTTCTCGTTGCTTGCACACAACAACGAGAAACGACTTTGAAGGCGTAACAGTGAGACCTGCAGCTTTAGGCTCCTTTTGCCACCATGCAAAGAAACTCTTGGTATATATGTACTTGTTAGATTTAGTACAAAGCAGGGCAACTCAGAGCACGTTCAGACCCTGCAGCCGTCTTCATCCATCACAGACGGATACGCAAAAGTAAACACATGCAGTACATAGTTCAATTTACATGCTTATTTATGCCCCGTGTGAGGAAACCCACAACCAGAGTCCAATTGCAGTGGTGCGGCGCACAGGGGGCCTTATTTTGTTCAACCATTAATTGCTCCTGGAGCATGAAGGACGTTCTAACTCCGACTCCCGAAGCCGCATTTTTCGCATCTGTGCAGACTCTAACCGTTTATTCATCCCTCCGTTCACACACACACACACACACACACACAGAGCCTCCTATAAAAACGACCCACCAAAATTGAACTCATACCCGCACAACACAAGCATGGAAATGCCCCCTGCCATCATGGCAGATATGGTCCCCAAAGTGCCTCTTTTCTTTTCAACAGGGAACAACGGTCCCGGGTTCGACTGCCTCTACAGCCCCGAGTGTCCTTGAGCAAGGCACTGGGGCAGCTAACCGCTCACAAACGCAGTTCAGCATAACTGAAATCTGGACTCAACTTACTGGAAGTGCTAAATAGGTGTAACGCACCAGTACTAACAGGGTTAAGGTTTCAGTTCCCCGCTCCTGGTGCAACACCTTGCGTATTAGCCCAGCGAAATAACGTCCATGACTTCCTTTCTCATCACTTATTGCTTTTGCTAGTTAGCAAGTAAAGACGTGTTTGACACATTTTAAACCAAGACTTGCACACATTAACATGACGGTGGAAAGAGACCGTTTACAAGTAAAAAAAAAAAAAATGTCCTACACTTACCTTGTAAGGTTTGGAAGAAAAAATGCGCTCCTTTCCGGCCACAAAACAAGCGCCTCTTCTTTTGCTCTCCAGCTATTCGCACGGTACCGTTTGGCTCCAGCACAGATCCTCCCTCATGTAAAATAACCTTCGCGTTAACTCACCTCTCTGTGGAAGGAGAAGATGAATGAACCGCGGCGTCTCCCTTGCCAACACATTTGCATGAGGGCCGCCTCCCCCGCGCGCCGATTAGCCGGGGCGCGGCTCAGAGGTGGATCCTCCTCATTTGATTCGACGGAGCGGCCTGTCAATTAAAAAAAGAAAAAAGAAAAAAGAAAAAAAGGAAACGAGCTCCGACCGCGCGCCCGCGCCTGTGCCCTCGCAACCGCGCGCGCGAAAGAGAGAGCGAGAGAGGGAGGCTGGCGGTGTTTTAAACAGCTACAGAGGAGAGTCAAACAAGCGCAGTCAAAGCAGGAAGAAACCACTGGTAATTGCTCAGTATAAGAGTAACTTAGTCCACCTAATGTAGAACACTGATCGTTCTCTTGAAACATGAGTTCGGTCTTTGGCTCATGCGCTCTGATGTTGTGGCCCTTCACACGGCGGAAATTGCCAGGAAAAGGGCTTCAGGAGCCCAGAGCAGTGCCGGTCTGTTTGACCAATACAGCAGCACCGTCGCTGGGAAATAAAAAAATTTACGACAAGAGCTCCAAATTGCAAAATGCATGGCCGAATTGGCCGGCTATAGGCGACTGTGGGCAAAAATGACCTGCTGGGCCCCTGCTGGGCCCCTGTTGACCCCCTCCGATCCTTTCTGCACATTCTACACTAATTAAGGAATATGAATTATATTACCACAAAACTGAAATAATGTAGGTCTTGAAATTAGATTTGACAAAGGTACCACCTCCAGATTGGTCCTCACGTTTAGTTAATAAGGTAGTCCCCCTCCATTCAAAAATGTGTTTTGCTTATTGTTACTTCACTTGGATGATTGAACTTCACCGTGCGGCGCGTGACACTAATTTTCAAATGCATCTGCTCAAGGGGGTCAGTTTGCGTCCGCCTTAAATCTGAGGTCGAGGCGTGTATGAGCAGGACTTTGTGAAACTGCCAGTCATTCGGGGTCCAATATGCAACTTACAGAGGTGTGATGTGAAAACCTCACAGTGGAGTAGGAGACACCCTGCATTCAGCGATTGAACTTTTGATATGAACAACATTTGCATATTCACTCAGGTTCTTGATTTTTCAGTGAGGCAGAAGGAGTACATTTTAAGACATTTGAATGTTGAGATTGACACCTTTTTTTTGGCCATAAATCCATATTAGACACAAATTCCTTATCCAAGCAGAGTGTTCTCACATGTACTTCAAGATAAACTCCACCAACTTTGTCAAAGTCGGTTTAAAGGTCTTGGGCAGTACAACTGTATATGTGACAAAAGTTAACTAAAACCGTTTGTGGCTCCAGAGGAAGCCGTCTGAAGTCTGACAAACTGCCTCAAATGAGGTGAAACAACAACTCTGCGCTGCTCAAATCTGAGATTCTGCATTATTATTAAGCTGGATGCACGAATAAACAATAGTAGAAATATTGATTACATCAGTTATTAGCAACATTGTATTATAGCATCTGGACGTGTAAGGAAAAAAACTAATTGTGGGTTATCCGAAAAAAGGAAAAAGGCCGTAATATAGTTAAAGTTTGTGACCATAACCTTTGAAAACACTCCTTCCACTGTAAGTTAAATTCACACAAACTGACATTGTACTATCTTGCACAAGGACGTCAGATATACCTATTATGGTTAACATTTTCATATGTCATCAATGAACTAGGAGAGAAAAGCTCCAGGGGTTACTAGAGACAAAGAACACTGTCATTCATTCTGAACAATTTGTCCCTTAATGGCACGAAAGTAATTTAAAGGAGATATTGTGAGAATTACTTTGTAGATTTTGTCTTGTCATATGAAGGTTGAGTCTCTCATAATATCCTGCATGCTTATATAATGGTTTCAACTCCAGTGCGTGTATTGATTTCTTTTATGCTGGCATGGCTTTACACTCTGTTGTTATTATTAGAAGAATTTATTGATTGTGGCATCCATTATTATTTTATCTGAGTTTATATAAGTCATCTACCATGGCAATAAAGCAGATTTGATTTAAACTAAATTTATGTGAGCTACTTATAACATATCTCAGATTAACAAGTAAGCGCGGCCCGTTAACTGATTTATGCTCAAATTTCAGCCACGATGTGTGTAATGTAACTCTGTGTAAAGTGTACTTGACAGTTACTCTCAGATGGGTATTATTTCACTGTTGCAAAGCCATGAAAATGAATTGTGTGTGTCTGGGTGTGTGAGAGGGCTAGTGGAGGGGAGCATTTTTATTTTTATATTTTATTAACAATCGTAGGATTTTGGTATTTTGTCTCCATTTGTGTGCTGTCAACCTGCCGCTTGTGCTCATAAACAACACTTTAGATAAGAAAGACGGTTTTATTAGTCTTCTTATCTTGAAATTTGAGTAAAACACACACATTCACACTTTTTAATCAGACAGGGAAAAAACAAATCCTGCCCTGTGATTGTATCTGTCTCTGCAGCAGTCGGAAACACAGGTAAACGTGTTAGTGTGTGTGTATGTTTGCCCCACTGTATGGCCTATATGAGAGTATTGGCAGGGGGGCGAAGAAAAACTAGAAAAAGACTGAAAACAGAGACTGAATTATAACCGAGAGGAGGAAAAACATGTTACAGCATGATTAGTTGAGGTCAGCTGGGGCCTCTCGCTGGGAGTGACATGACCTTTAGCACAAGGTAAACGTCCATCACCCTGCAGGACCACTGCGACACACACGTATTGTATTCTAGGGTGCGTGTGTGCGTGCGCTTGTCCTTCAATCCAAGGTAAGCATCATTCACTTGGAAAGAGACTCAGATAATCAGATAATCAGATAAAGCAACCAGTTTCAGCATGGATGTATAGAATTACACAGCAATATGGGAGTTAGGTAGGTTGAAATCTCAGAGGGTACACGCCGCAGGACTCATGTTCTCACTTTAAAGGAACAGTGAGATATTTCAGAAGTTGCACTTGATCGTTTTCTTGAGTTAGGTGAGAGAGATGGATGCCACACTCATATGTGTTGGAGAAATATCGAGCTGGCTAGCGTCCGCTTAGCCTTTTTCAAAGACTGGAAAGAATGGGAAACAGCTAGCCTGGCTCTGTCCAAAGGGAACAAAGTCCAGCTGAAAGCATGACTTAAACTCACTAATGAATATATATATCGTATCAACATCAGAGTGGTATCAATCTTCTCGCTCTAAAGCTCCAACTATTCGAGTAAGTATTATAGCCACATCTCCTCCTCTCCCCAATTTGCCTTTCTCACCCTCTTTCCCCTCTTTTCCCTCTAATTTAAATATGTATTATTGAAATGGCATTAATTGATATCAAATGAATCTCTCGGCTTCTAATTGAAATATGCTTTATTGAAAATGGCATGAATACAGTATGAGCCTCTCTCCCTTTTACTTCTATGAATATTCATGGATGTGTGTGTGTGTGTGTGTGTGTGTGTGTGTGTGTGTGTGTCCATCGGCAATACAGGGTTGCCAAGGGAGACAACCTATGAAGCTTGTCCTCATCCTCTCATCCCTCTCTTCTCTCTTTCATCTCTCCTGTCCTGTGTCACCATCCTATCATTAATCTCCGCACTTTGCACTGTTCAGTATTTGTTATTTTCTCAAGCCCTCTTTTACCCATTTATTCTATTGACAGTGCAAGTTTTTTGCAGTTTTTTCCTGCTTCATATCACCTGGTTTAAGAATATTTTCAGTAAAAAATACAATCTCAGCCACTGGAAACAACTGGAATTATCACTTCACAAGCAGATTATTTGTATCAAGAATGAAGAAAAAATTATTTAAAACTTGTTCATGTTTTTTTTTTCTTTTTTTTTTTTACAATGTATTTTTATTACAATGAGGCGATATAGCTTGTGAGGATCACAGCACATAGCTGGGATTTCAGGCCTATTCCCTCATACAATCTTATCCATGTTAATTGATGGGTAGGTTGCCAGCCTGATATTAAAATTCAAACCTCCATTCATGTCTAAGTGTGAGTCTGAGGTTGCGTGTGTGTGGTGTGTAATTCTTAGCCATGGCGGCCTGTAAACTGTCTAATTGACCTTTCCACACTCCACAAAGGACGGCTCCTCTGCCCGCCTCCTTCCGCCTGCTATTCCTTCTCCTCTTTCCTCCATCGTCCTTTCCGATTCTCCCGACATTTCCATTCCTCCTGTCCTGTAGTTTCTCCTCACCATTTTTACCCCTCTTTATGCAGTCACTCTTTTTTCATTATACACAAAACGCCAGATATCACTAGTCTGATCTGAAATTTAGAAATGTTGCCCCTCCACTCATCGGGTTTTGGTGTAGCTGTGAGGCTTCATGGATTATATCAGGTACAGTATTTTAGCATTTTATGTTATTTGAATTTTATTTTAAATTACTCAGATTGCATACTTGTTTTGTCGAAAAACGAGACAATGCTCCCACATTGTCATGTTTAATACCGTAAGTGGGGGGCGCCATAGTGGGTCATTTTAAAATTCTACATAAGGGCTTTAATTTTTATTAAAATTACATTTATTGGCCCAACTAGATGTGATCGTTACATATACATTTGCGTATTTATTACTGATATGCCCATGACTGTTGTCTCTCTGGATCCAGGGAATAAGTAGAGTGGCGTTGTTATGCAGCCACAAACAAACACTGCAACACTACTGTAAGCTTAACCAAGGCCCATTTTACAATTGGCATTTCAAGTGTCTCGCATCCGGGTAAAATCCAGATGACATTTAATACACTTTGGGTTTACACTTAGCCACATAGATGAGTCTCAACTAGTCACATCACAAATCCGATTACAATTCATTATGATTTTCTCAGGCAACATGCAAATTTGGGTTGGTCCTGCTCCAGTCCAGAAGGAGCTGGTAATGTGCCTCAAGTTGTTTCATAATTGCCAAAAATGTCAGAAAAAGAGAAACTTGTGCACTCAAGCAGTTCAGCTAAACAGCTCGCAATAACCGCTAACTAGCTAACAACTAATTATAACTAACAACTAATTCTGGAAGACAATGAAAAACTCGTTTATGCTGGACTGGAAGGACTGTTGATCCTTGGACTAAAGGGGGAACCGAAACATTCAAAGGAGATAACATACAATTTTCACTATTCATTTGTTCCTTTTAGTCCTTCCGTTTTTAGTCCATAATGTTAACTCATCTTCTCTTTTCTTCTTCTCCACCTTTCCTTCCTGCCTCTCTTCTCTTTATTCCTCTTTTCACTGGCGGACAAGAGCGATGAAGAGTGTGCGTGGGAGTGAGAGAGATGGTGAGTGAGTGTCTAGCAGACAGAAATGTGTCGTAGCAGCTAATTACCATCATCGATAATTAAACGCACAGTGTGAACGCTGCGTGTCTGTGTTTCAGTTTTGTCGATCGATTCCGCAGAAAGTGAAGAGGCTCAGTTAGTGTACGTTACATAAGCCTGTAGTGTACTCCAACTTTTACTGCTACCTTTTCAGGTTTCAAACCTGCCGCTGCGTCTGAAACAGACTCCAGTGGCCTTTCAAAAAAGAGTGATGAGATTCCTCTCATCTTTCCTTTTAATGACCCTTCTCTTCTTTCCCTCACCCGCTCGCCTTTTTACTTCTCCTCCTCTTTCCTGTCTGTAGCAATCTGTAATGAGATTAAGGAAAATGTCTTGTGATGACCTCTCCATCGCAGGTCAACATCTGCCATTTTCTTTGACGGTGAAGATAGAAACCGGGGAGTCAGGCTGCCTCAGTATGTTAATCTATCAAATCTGCTGTGGAATCTGCTTTAAGGAATTCCTAATATTTTAAAGCCCAGTCAGGACTGTTGTGTGCTCAAATAGCATAACAGTTATCTTCTAAACTTGCAATGCAGTGCAAGGTGCACTCTAATATAACCTTAATTTTATACATGCTTTATTTATATAGTATGGCATGAAAACTGTCTCTCATATACCAAGCATGTGAGAGACCAGGTTCTGAATCAGGTTCATTTTTAAAAAACTGTAATGTGTGCCAAGAGGAAGAGCATCTAATAAAGGACACTACCTGGATCCATTGTTATTACAGTCTGACCCACACTAGGGACCACGGGCCTCTTTTGCATACGCACAAAACGGGGGAATGAAAGAGGCATACGACACTTCCTACGCAAAAGGTGGGATCTATAAACTTTAACGGGAGAATGTGCGCACCTGTACAAAAAAATATGACACATGCGTACGAACATTTTGGAGACAGTGTTATCAGAGTGTGGAAAGTCTGGCTTGCCATTTATCGATATTAAGCATGAATATACTGAGTCCTTTTCACCTCAACCACGTTAACTAGGCTAACTGATTGAATTACCACCATGAGTTGTAGAAATCCAAGATAACATCAAACAGCATTAAAGACTTGCAGAACAGAGCATGAATAGTTTTTAATAACATTTTCAAATACTGTGCATATATCAGCAATTACGATTTTAGTTTTCATGTGGCTTTTGTGCGTAAAATCGCTGCAGTGAACACGGCTGTGCTGTCAGGCGCACGGAGCGCAGTGGAGACACTGCAGTGGCTGCCAAACACACTCTGCCTTCTACAGCCACCTCACCTGACACCACCTGTATTTATAATCAATTGTGACAATGAAAGAAACACCTATAAACTGGATTTTATGCTGGAATACAGTAGTTTATTATGTTTTTTTAGATATTTAATCTGTGATTCCATCAGCTTTGTACTTGTCTATAGCCTACAGATGCTTCACAAATACCAAGAGGTGAACTTAGGTGTCAGTGTGCCTCCACTGGTTGGTCCACCTCCATGTTTGATCACTTTGTTTAATCTCGGAAATTGTCCTTGTTTGTTAATTAAATTCTGCAGCAGCCATCAGTTCTCAAACATTGTTGGGTCTGTAACAATGCCTCCATTCTGCACAAGAACAATATGTATATCAATATTCATCAGGGAATTACATTGACCATTTATGGTTAATTGTGCGAGCACATTTTCAAATCGATTGTGATTTATAAAGGGAAATGGTGTGAAGGTTTTTAAGTCTGATTACTTTTTTGCGTAGGCCATTTTTGGCTTTTGTGCACACATACACTTATAGTATGGGTCATATGCACTGTTTTATAAACGAAGTGCCAGGGCTGTCCCAAATACCCTTTTGGGGACTTTGAAGCTTCAATCTGAACGACTGCACTTAGTGCAATTGGTACAAGGACACATTTTCTTCTTAGGACAAGAGCTCAGTGAGGGTCATAAAAGCTTACGGATAGTAGCAGTTTCCTCTGCCATGGCCCACTGGTCTGTTGTTAGGTCCAGTGTTCGGTCAGCCTTTTTAGTAACGTCTGGACCAGACAAACCTGCTGAAATGGGCCACCTCTGCTTGCAAAAAAACTCCAGCATAACGTACGTTGAGTTCCAACGTGTTGGGACATCTTGTGCTCTAGGCCCTGCTGTATTTTCTGTTTTTCTTTTAATGCCACGTTTGCTTTTGTACTTTTCTTGAAGTGCCCCACAAGTTGCCTTCCAGCAGCCACAGTGCGGAATACAGGGTCTTGTTTAAGTGCCGCTGTAATGCAAAGCTGGAGTGTGTGTCCAGCACCGCACACCCCCATGACTCTCCCCCCGCGAGGCCTCTTCTTGTAAAATCTCGTCACGCAGGACCATGTTCACTGCACTGTCGTATACACTCACAAGTCTTTTCTCAGCAGGAACAGAAAAAGCATCTGCCACATCTCCAAGTCTCTGTGTGACATACGATGCTGTGTGACTCTCATCCATTGATTTAGTCACGAGTACAAAGCTCTCCATTTCCCAGTTGCCATTGATCCAATTGGCTGTCACCACCATGTATGGCTCCATTTGTTGATTGGTCCATATGTCCCCTGTGAAGTTGAGGGCAGAGCAACTTGCAGATAAGGCTGTATATTTTTTATGAGGGGCCAGTTGTCAAAATATCAGTTGATGCATCTACGATAACAACAATTAGTCATAGTTGGTAACCTATCGTTGTACTTTGATATCATGCAGGTCGTACTAACATCAGCCATAATACAAAAAAGGACATTTCTAAGCTGCTGCTTTCCGTTTTCAGGTGATTTGCCAAATTCATTGTTAATTTGCGATATGCCAGTTTCCTTCAGTATATCTGGCTATCGACTTTTTTGGCATCATCTCCGCAAAATTTGGAAGTTATTCCAGACGCTTGATTTTTTTCAACATCTTACTAGCATAAGGGTAGCTTGTAAGCCTGCCACTTTGTTGTGTGTTCACTGTCCCAGTGTCAGTGCTGGTAATGTAAGATGAGAGCTCTGGTGCATAAAACTATCACTACGATCATATGTCCTTGTCTGAGAATAACTAATAATAATAAATGTTGATGCGTAATGAATAATGTTGGATTACTGTTTCTTATTTCTTGTGGTATTTGGGATTTTTGTGGTAATGCATATACTGTAAAAAAAACTTTTGAAAAACGCAGTGTTCAAAGACTGATTTGGATGTTGATTACCATAGCAATGGTAGAAGCTTCAAAGCTTCAACGCATTTGAGTCAACCCTACTAGGGACTAAAAGTTGGGATATACTTGCCTCTGCTGCATCGATTTTGACCATTTTTAAAATCTTTTTCTTTTGGGTCGCTCAAATTTTCAGCACAGGACTAAATCACTGGAGCGCCACTTTGACAATCGCACCTACAGTAATACATTTTTTCGATTATTCCTGCTATGCGGTAGTGCTGAGCTGCTGCAAAAGTCTGAGCGACAACAAGCACAGTAACTTAAAAATTACAGGTGCAATAGAATACACCTCTTACCACACCCAGCACAGATGCGGTAAAAGGTTAAATTTCCAACCAGAGAGGGCAGTGAAACACTGCTTTTCAGCTTGGTGTTGAGTTACTCTTTAAGGTATCTTTAACTGTATGTTCTTTAAGCGTTGATCATACTTCAGGACAGACGCAGACATGAAGAGTTGCAGAACTGCACATGGGCACTGGACGTGCGTACTACAATCAGGGGTATGCATACACAGACACTTTCCACACATGCTCACTGGAAAACATGATGGCAACCTCCTGACAGCAAGAAAAGCAGCTCCTTTGTTTGATCTATTGGCTGAACAACAGGAAAAAGTGTCCGAAAGAAAGCAGTGCGTGCGACCACCTAACAAGAATAGAACCAAGGCTGGGGAATACAGTACATACACACAGTGCATGAAACATGCATCCAGTTTAATCTTTTAGCAAGTTTAGTTGGTGTGCTTGTAGTGCAGACTGTCCACGTGGTCACAGATTTTGGGCTGCACATGGACTTGGGCAGATGATGAAATTTAAATCATGCAGGCCCACATGGACTCTTGTGGCCTTGAGCACCAGGAAACCATGAACTAGCCTTAGGTGACCAGTGTACTTTATCAGAACTGATTGTTTAGTGGCCAAATAGCTTCGGAAAATCCCTCTCCACACACCTGTCTGTGCCATTTTGCATAACTAGTTCTGAACAAACATAACATACTAGGAATTCCCATCAGACGACATCAGCAACCTGTAAACACTCCCGAGGAGTCCATCCGTTCAATCTACACCCACTCTGATCTCCGTCACGCCATCTCTGTTCTTTAAACCAGCTGTCCTGTCAGCAGCACAGCTTCTGAACCACTGAGAGGACAGCAGGCAGACAAACCTTCTTCAGGAGGCTGTATTGTATCAAAAATGTGGCCGGTGTGGTTTGCCTTTTCTGACTACTCTAGGTGTAGGCATTTCTGCTGTTTATGATCATTGACCTGATATGCTGAGAACCGTGATTGCTTTTTAAATATGTCCGCCGGGCTGTGTCTGATATCTTCTATAGGCACATTGCTGAACAGAATCCACTGTATCAATACAAACTGTTATCTCTTGTGGCTACCTGTTCACTTGTTGCGTTTCATTTTTGTTGTGAAAACCCCTACCATGCTGCAACTACAACACCTCCTTAAATTGTCCCTCAAAAGGGGTCATATAAAACCAAGAATATTACATCAGCACTGGCCTTAAACATCCAATATTACCATAGGCTTCTTTCATTGGTCATTCATATTACAGTATGAACTTTTTTTTCTTCAGACAGCTAACGACTCACCTCTCTGTAGACGAAGCTCTCTGGTGTTAATGACCCTGTCTTAGCACTGGAGAACAATGGATGTACTACCTTGGGCTCTGAACTGCTTAATCATGTGGGGACAAAAAAGGGAGCAGACAGGGAGAGATGAAGCGAGGGGAAAGCGGGGAGGGGGCTTAGGCAACCATGACGATCACCTCCAATCAGACACTGATTCCACTCCAATGACCTCACAAAGAGAGAGAAGAGAAGAAAGGGGGATGATAAGAAGAAAGAGGGAGAGGAGAGGAAGTTAGTCTGACAGATTCCTAATTAGCTGTGGTAATGAGTAAGAGAGGAGAGGGGGAGGAAGAAATGAGGGAGGAAGTGAGGGTACTCAACACCTTAATGCGTGTGCAAGGTTTTATTATAGACAATTCAAGCAGGCTATGCCCGTCTTTGTTACATTGATGTTGCTTGACAAGCTCCCCATTCACACACAGCATTTATGCAGTTTACAATGACAAAAGTGACAGATTCACCATTAAAATTCTGAGTTATTTATTTCAGAGTGTGGTAGACAAAAGCAAGCTTCCTTTTTCCGTATTCGAAATTACACCTGCTGCTGGCAGATTGTTGATGTTGGTGAAATAAAGAAGATTTTGTTTACAGAAACATTGCAGACTCTTTTACAAGATTCTTATTTCTTATTTTATTTCACAAATGCAGATTTAAAAAAAAACAAACAGCATCCTCACCAACTAATCTACAAAGGAAATATGGAAATAAAGAAACAGCATTGTTCTTGCATTGCAAGGTAGAGCCAGTCACCCAGTATGACAAAAAAAAAGAAAGATTAGACTGTTATTTTCTTCTAATATAACCCTGTTAGCAGGGTTACATGCTTGTACTTGAAACAATAGATTTTTTAGTTTTAACTTTACAAGAGAAGAGGCATTTACGATGGGAACTAACCAATGTGTTTGGGAAATGGAACAATATTTCAGGTTACATTGGTCGGGTTTGCCGGAGCTTATTCTTCCCAGAAATCCAATCAAGAGCAGGAAACAATGGCATCCAGGATGAAATTCCTCACAGAGGAAAAATACAACACAGTGGATGTGATAGTTGTCAAAGGAGCATTTTTAACGTAAGGTGGTTAATGATGTGCCCCTTGGCCTTGGAAGTAACATTTAGTTTCTACTGTGGTTAGGTGGTAAGCTAGGTAGCTGGATACGCTAACAATTGCAGCTCATGTAAGAGCAGATAATCACACTGTTTGATACACTGCGTATATTTTTGAGGGTGTGTTTTTGGTTTTGAAAAGCTAAAAAACTTATGACCATGGTATACAAGGTGCAGGATTATCACACCAGAGACTGCGGTTCACATCGACAGTCCCGTCTGTGGTTTAGGTAACAAAACCACTTTGGTTAAGGTTCAGCAAAGATTGTGGTTTTGCCTAAATGTGAATAAACACATTGTATCTGAAGTCACTGAGAATTTTTTGTGTATTAAACCGGACCAGTATCTTTGACTAACCTTAAAAAGTGCTGTGAGACTCTAAACATGGCCATAAAAAAAGTTTAATAATGCTGGAGTCACTGGATATTGTACTGCAAGAACGGATATTTTGGCCGAAAACAAATATGCTGTCTGTGAACATTCTACTGATATGTTCAGTATCAACATATTTGCAGCTTGCCAAGTACAAAAAATTAGCAAAAAAAACCTCATCATGTTATTCGGAAACGTAATCTGGTCACAATTCCGTTTCCTACAAAATGTATTGCAGTTGCGGTTTAGTTATATAGACACATCATTTGTAGGAGACAGGGTTGTTACAGTTAGAATGCTCTGATTACCACGTGATGTGAATATCCTCGGACATTATTACATTATAGGGCAATATGTTCCTCTCACACAGATCTGCACATGACCACAAAGATGCGCACATGCGCACACGACTGTTCACACACTTCCTTTTCATCTCCCTGACCTGTCTATTTCCAGGCGACCCCCAACCTGCACACACATGTCACCTACTCACACCAAACACATGTGAGCACACACAGATACACACATACCTGTCGCAAGAGAACACATACTTCTCAGTGCCATGGCTACCGTGAAGCTGACCCAGTTTCCATGGCGACAGAGACAGGGTAGGTTGCTGGCTGCCATTACCAGGGACACACCCATGTTTCAGTAATACACAGAGAGAGAGGGATGATGATATAAGGAGTGAGAAAGAAAGATGCAGACAGAGAAATGGAGTGATGACAGAGTTAGAGAGCGGCAGATGGAGGGATGATGACTGATGAGGGATGAAGAAAGAAAAAAGGGAGCTTCATGGATGAGAGGTGGAATAGGAAAGAAGATAAAAAAGAGGGACAGAGGAAGTTTGGTGTGAGGAAAGTGGAGAGAGCTCAGAGCAGGGTTTGAAATAAATAAACATATCTGGAGATACGTTGGAATAAGTAAACTAAAGAGGATTGTAAGTGTCATCAAAGTGCATTCATGTACAGAAAGAAGTAATCAGGCCACGCACAGTGGTAGAAAAAGTACTCAAATCTCTTACTTTAAAAAAGTATGTGTAAAATCATGTGATAATACTCCACTAAAACTGCCTCCTGACAGTCCAGTATAACCGTATGAAAACTCAGTGTCATCAGATATATGAATGGTAATTTGGTGTATCTATGGAGTTTCATCCAAATGGTTGGTAATATACATATACCGACATAGTACTTTTACATTTGCATAGAAAATGCCTCACAAAACAAAAAATTTGTCAAGAATCACTGTGCCACCATATATGTGCCTTAACTCTTCCTCTTCCTCTACAATCTGCATTAACTGCCTACATAAACACAATTCAGCCACAACATTAAACACAAAATTAAAACCAGTTCAGATGTTGTTGGTTTTAATTTTGTGGCTGATTGGTGTATATTTGTGTCTAATCAGCCCATACTGTACATGCCTACGCATGGATATATTGGGAGTTTGCATGCCAATATTTGTGGAATCAGGAGTTTTGAAGCTCTTTAGTTGTTTAGGTTTTTATGCAAATCTTAGTAAGTCCCAAAGTCCCAAAAGTCCCTTTTGACCCCTAAAATAAAGGAATGTCTATATTTATGAACCCACATCACATGTTGCATACGTCAGTGATTTCTGATTAGCTCCACTGGAGAGAGATTTTTCCCTCTCAGATTGTTTCATTTGAATACAAAAAAGAAACAAGCAAAGATTTGAAAAAATGAGGGAAAAATAGATGTTTTGTCGTCTTTCCTGTTCTGTAAATGATCTTGCGACCCCTCAGGGTTTATCCCGTGACCCCTTGGAGGGGTTAGGAACCACTGATCTAGGAGCCGAATGCAAACATTTGGGATGTGGGTGTTTTTATGCAAATGTGAAGTGACTTGGGGTGTTTTTAATACAATGTATGGAGATGAGGTGAGTTCTTATAGAAATTACTGGTTAAATAGGGAGATGTTAGGCAATTGTATGATATCCAAATGTGTGATTATACAGGGAGACTTAATTCAAACTGCTGAAAAAGTTCATTTTGGACATGGATGGTATGTAAATTGTTACTACATGAGTAGGTTTTGTGCAAATATATACAGTGACATTGGATATTTCCATGAAAATTTGAGTGATGTAAGCAATCGTGTAAAATCAATTTTGAAAAATTAAGAAAGAAAGAAACCAAAATAGTGCAATGGTATCACAGTTGTGACGTGGACAAATACTGATGCAATATACTACAGTATACAGTGACAATAAGTAATGGTGATTTTTTCAAGGAAAGTGAATGTTTTCACACTTGTATCGCAGTTTGCATGCACAGTCTAATGTACAAATCAAGCAATACTGACCTATGGTTTTTCATTATCATTACATCAGCAACCAGCCAATATGTAGTCTTTATTTATCAAACCTTCTCCCAGCCTGAGGAGAAAATATCAAGTTATTAACCAGCTTAACATAACACAGTTATCTTATTCACATTAACTCATAATTATCTGTTTTTGCTTGGTTAACATTAACTAAAAAGCCATTCAGCTTTATTGGATTATGTTCACCCAGTTATATCTTCTTGCTAACCTGTTGTCTAGCTAACCTTCTCACTGTGGTGGAAATTAGTGTATAACTTCCTGGTGAGAAATAAAAGTATTAGACTCAACTGAGTTTTAAATAATTTATAAGAAGATAAATCAAACAAAGGGTTAAACAAGCCAACAAACAGAGTCACAGTTATACTATTCAGCTGAGTAGGGACGGAGTTCTCACACTCACCAAACTGTTATTTTTGCTAGTTAGATGGATAGGCAGAAGTATGTTGTAACTGAATAAAGAGGAATTGGCCCTTTATTTTCTTTTTATGAAGTTTTGTTTAAAGAATAAGTTCAATAATTCAGGAAGATACACTTTCTGGCCAAGAGTTAGATGAAAAGAATGATAGCACTCTCATATTAGTATGCCGAATATGAAGCTACTACCAGAAGACGGCTAACCCAGTTTAGCATAAAGACTGGAAACGGGGAAACAGCTAGCCTGGCTCTGTCCAAAGTTAGCAAAATCCAGCTACCAGCACCTTTAAAGATCACTACTTAACACATTGTATTTCAGTTGTTTAATCTGTACAAAAATAAAAGTGTAAAAATTATGATTTACCATTTTACAGGGGGTTAAGTGCTGGACTATTTCTTTGTTCTCATCTAACTTCTGGCAACTAAGCAAATGGGCGTATTTCCCTAAATGCCAAACTATGCCTGTAAGTTTCTTTTTCTTAAGTTTTGTGAGAAATTACTTCCAAATAAATAATATTTCCATCCTGTATGCAAAAAATGAGAGGTAGCAGGGTTAAAAAATGTTTTAAAGAGAATTAATCTATGCTGATTTAAAACCCATCCATTTATTTCCTCCTCTCCTGCAGACCTTTTCTCCTCTGCTCCTTACCCAAACCTCTGTCTCTGTCCTCCAGCCATGAAACGACTGTTGGAAATCGGTTTCTATTCCTGTAGATATAAATGTATTACATTAGACAGAAGGTGATGTATGTTACACAGCCCCCAAAATAACTGCTGGTGTAAATTTAGGCACAGCTTGCCGCCAGTACAGTAGAACAGAATAGAATATATGAATGCGAGCTGGGAGCTCATGCATGAGCTGCGAGTCTGAATTTACTATGACAAAGATAACAGGTGGTGGTCATTTGTAGTTTGTTTGTTTGTGTGTGGAGCGAGAGAGAGTGAATGAGGGAGAGAGAGGTGAAGGTGACAGGGATTTTCACTTCAAAGGCCGTCAAGAGCACAGCCCAGATTAAAGCACATCAGGAATCAAAGAGCCTCAGGTGGTAGGGAACGCACAGGTGTCCCCCATATGTACTTGTGCGTGTTTGTGTGCGCGTATGCATGCGTGCTTGTATGTTATAGGAGAGAGAGCCCGTGTATTTTTACCTCTTATCTCTCCCAGCACCTCTTTTGGTTCTTGTTTTCTGTGCTTTGTCTGCGCAATTCAGGGCTTTCAGTATGGAAGTGTTGTCAGAGATGAAGGGAAATCCCCCACAGATCAGACCTGCTCTCGGTGTGGTTAACCTTGTGGACATCCTGTTGGTGCTCCTGGTGTTACTTCATGCACTACCACTAGGGCTGTAGTGGTAAAAGACATATTCGGACCAATACAAAAGAACCGATACAACAATATACAAATATCCAGTAACACTAATTACTGGATACAGCACACAATTTACAGTGTAATTTCGTTTTATGAATCAGGTACCAATAAAATACTTGCGGGTTCCTACTGGTACTGTGTAGGTACAGTGGAAGAAAACAAGACTATGGGGAACAAGGTAACAATTAGCAAATAGCAACTGGGCATTTTGCAGAAAAGGTGAAATAAATTCTACTCCAGTATACTTGGATACTGGATAACTGCAGGGTTCGGTAGTTTGTAACAAAATGGTGTTAACACCCTCGTTCTTCTTGTGTAATTGAAGAGTAAAAAGGGAGAACAGCCACACATTATATTAAAGCCTGCAAATCTTATTCTTACTGTGTAATGTAAAATAGAAATTGTTGTTTCAATCATTAACCAACATTATTGTGACGTGTACGAGAAAATACAATATAAAAACGGGGACACCCAATTTACAGGTTTGCCTACCTACACCCACTCTCTAGGGGGCTATTCATGTCACATTTATGTCTTCTGCTTATTGTATGATTTGGAATAAAGACGAGACGAGAAATGGGACTATACTTTTGAAAGTTTGCTCCTAACAGGCATGTTCATCCACCATTGCAGCAGCTCATAACAGGTTACACCGGGGTAGAAAACAGACGTACCTTTCTCAAAGGCACAACTATGGAAGGCCTCTGTTATAATCCAAGGAGGAAAAGCTACAGCACGTAAAAGTAATGTAGTAACATCACATAATGTATAGATGTGGGTGGATTAACCATGGCTAATCCTCAATGCTTATTAAGTCACCTTGTAATCATTAACTCGTATGAAGAATAAGTTTTGCGGGCTGTAATATAATGTATGGCTGTTCTCCCCTTTTTATACTTGAATTACACAGGAAGAACAAGGGTCCTACCACAATTTTCCCCAAACGTCGGTTTTAGAAAAATTTACAAAAATACTATAGTATAATCTAGTTCTCTTTTCCTCTAAAACGCCAAACTTTGACCTCCTTGTTCCCTATAGTCTTGTTGTATTACAAAATAATGATAGTGGTACCATAGCAACTGTATAAAATTCACGACTGTGAAAATTCATTACGGCATAGGGCAAATATACGTGCTACAACTTTGAATGTTATGTGTTTTCACAATAATTTAGGCCAAATATTTTTAAAAATCTTTTTTTTTTGTCTGTTTTTTAAAATGTAAAACTACAGAAAAAATATGTTTGGTGAGATTTCACCAAATGGCTGTTGTAAATACAATTTTAACAATACATTTGAGCTCATAACATTTCTTTAATATTTAAGGTAATCTAAGGTACACAGGACATGTTTACCACAGGTCATCTTACCTTTGATTCATTCAGTTTTGATTTTGTGATGAATTTAGATACAATTCCTTCACTTTCTTCATCTCATTTCTTTAGCACAAATTTATTTTACCAAAGATAAAAATGCTCCAGACTTTGCAGAATGGGGTGGTCTCATCTAAAATGATGCAAAATGAGATTGTGTGTGTGTGTGTGTGTGTGTGTGTGTGTGTGTGTGTGTGTGTGTGTGTGTGTGTGTGTGTGTGTGTGTGTTTATACCCTCCTGCATTCAAATGCACACAGAAGCCCCTCTATGCAGAGCACTTTTCCCCATCAGGCAAGATCAGTAATGCCCAACAAATGTATTTAATGGAAAGAGGAAGGTGGAGACAAAAAGAGTGTAGTGACACAGAAAATTTGACAGGAAAAAGTGAGAAGTGTGAAAACATGAAGGAGGGTTGGAGGTTGTACGTGTCTTTATACAACAAATTTCAAATCTATATTTTCCTGACAGAGCTGACGCATTTCCAGCTTCAGTATGTGGATATGCGTTATCACATCAAGAAGGGAAAACCTACACATACTGTATGTAGGCGTTTACCTTTAAACAACAGCCTAAAGATAGATAGATAGATAGATAGACAGATAGATAGATGTAATGTAAATGTAAAATGTAAGTATTACAGCTGCCCACGCTATTATATCTCTTAGACTCTTCTCTTCCATACATTATGGACAACTTTTCTGTGCTGTATTGTCATGAGTTGAATTGAGTATAATTGTTATTAAATGCCTTTTATCATATTGTATTAGATATGATTGTTGATATTTGCATATCACTGTATATTTATTGCAAATCATCTGTCAATGTTAATAATCTTCTGTATTTCTTTGGCACCATAGGCTTCTGATATGTCATGCCAGTGAAGCTTATTTGAATTTGGATACTGTAGATAGTTAGATGGTGCAAGGATCCTTGGATAATGAGCCAAGAGAGGACGCCACTTTAGACTATTGACATTTACTTTGTGTTTCACCTCCTAAGTGAGCAAAAGTAGTGTTAGGGAGAAGGAGAAATAAGGCGGACAAGTGTACACCCACATGCAATCATACAGACACACACACACTCTGAAGTGCTTCCCCCTGTCCAGTGCAGAGTGCTAACCATGCAGACAGCCATTAGAGCCCGTCCGGACCTCCCTCCATCCCAGTGGAGAGCGTGGGCCCACAGGGCCGAACCTCTTAGCCTCCTCTCACCGCCGGCCACGGCTCTCCACACACCCACTCACCACTCAACCTCAAGCAGAAGAGGGTGTGAACTCACACACTACCCAAACTGCTAAAGTAGTATCATGCAATGCTAAAAGTTGTCTCAGTCGCTCACACTCACACTGTGCAAGGAGCAGAACACATCAGCTGAAAACACTTTCATCCCCCTCTCCTCTCTTCCCTGTCTTTGGCTGTCTTAAACATTGCCACACACATGGGTAAACACACACACACACACACACACAATTACACTTACACAAGCTGACAAGTGTCTGCTCCGCCACAGGTTGCCATGGCAACACGTTCTTGCTCTTTGGCTTTGATGAGCATGACAGTGGGGCTAGTGAATATTTGAAGAACACTCATGCACATGCAGATAAGGTGTGTACGCCCTCCCATGCACATGCATTCACATTTACACAGCAGTCATTTCACCTCACACTACTCTTGCACAGAAGAGATGTATGTGTTAGCGTTAGTCGGATTCATTGATAAGATGTCTGGTGGTTTTACAGGTGACATGGTGGCTGTAAATCATCACGAGAAGTGAAAAATATTTCATTGATTAACACTGCCATCTGCAGCACTAATATTGCAAGTGCATCAAGAGCCGGGATCATCTGATGTTATGTACATTATATGACCACAAGTACGTGGACACCTGAACATAAACCCATATGTGATTGTTTATCATCTCATTCCTAAACAATAGGCATTAATATGCTCTTACATCAGCCTTCACTCTTCTGGTTTCAGGCTTTCCACCAGATTTTGGAACCTGGCTGTAAGGATTTGCCCCAGTTTAGACAGATGAGCATTAGAGATATTAACAACTGATAAAGCCTGGCTCGCAGGCCCAAAGATGTCGGACGGGGTTGAGGTCAATGCTCGGTGCAAGTCACTCAAGTCAAACTGGGAAAAAAAATTGCAACAAGAAAGGTCCTTCCCCAAACTGTTACCACAGAGTTAGAGGCACACTATTGTCTAAAGTTGAAACCCCCCGTTATATGTTGTATTATAAAGAGCTCCCTCAATTGGAACTAAGGGGGGAAGGGTGACCAAAATACAGTCCAAATACTTTTGGTCACTGTATAAAATCACTTACTGGTTTTATTGTAATGGATACCACGTTGAACTGAATGGAATTACTGTTAAACTAATTCATAACAATAATAATAACTAATTCATTCATAATAATAATACCCCCCACCCATGAATTCAGCTGTTCAGCTTTTGTTGACATCGTCAGAAATGTGTAAATTCTATGTTTACAACTGAGATCATATTTAAAAGCTGGTGTTGAACTGAACTACAGTATACTGAGAGGTGTTTCTAACTGTTTCTCTTTCCCATTTACATTCATGAAGGGGCATAATATCAGAAACACCTCTGTACATATGCTGGCCAGTGCACCATCTATGACCTCTATGCTGACATATAAATAAATTATCGCCTCTCTAACATTATCGGCATCATGAAAGTAGAATTAATGGCACAACAGTTGTATCGAATTGTATTTGATTGTACAGGCGCACCCGATACAGCGGCAGGTATAAACTGAGCACAGAGAATTTCAGGACCATGGTCAGAGACACACAAACTCACTGTAATGAGCACATGTGACCACTGGAGGGAGATATGTCCTCATATTAGCAGCATTTAGTTCACCACGAGGTCCTCGGTGGATGGATCTGCTGTGCATGACCACACACTGAACCCCAGTTCTCTCCAGGGTTGAGGACCGTGACCTCTGAACTTTCTTAGAAGTGGAGCACTAGAAGAGAAAAGTTGGGCCCAGCTGTGACGATAACTGATAGCTGAGAGATGAATTTCAGCTTTAGTCTCCGAGTCATTAGACAGGCATTCACCTGAGCACTATCTCTGCGGGGTTGCAACAAAAAGAGAGAAATGTTCTCTTCACTAGACCATCTCTTGACCTGCTAACCTTTTGAACTTCCTACCTTCTGAAAGACTGAAAAGTATTAGAACCAGGACAGCCAGGTTCAACAATAGTTGTCATTTTGAAAAATGACAACAAAAATGATTGACAGCATTTTTTTTTTTTTTGGGGGGGGGTGACTGATCACCAGTTTGTGTATAATGTTTTTGTTTCCCCCTGATATTGATAACATAACTGAAAACTCTTAACAGGTATAACAATCTGAACATTTCTCATTCTGTAGTCATCCAAACTAATTTCTATAAGACTGAGGAACCTCTGAATGAGGTCTGACAACGTGATAATATAAGAAAATTGGGAAATCTGACAGTCACTGCCAACACTTCATTTTTTTGGCCCATGGCTGCAGATAATTTCATATACAGCAAAAGGCTATTGTGGCTATCATATTATTAATATGATGAAAGTGATCATTTTGTTTTATTGGCTTTCCACATCCTTTCTTCTGCCATAGGACTGAGGATAGGACAGGCTGTATGAAGGATTATTATGATTAAGATTTATATGGTCTCTAAGTCTCTAGTACACACTGCTGTCACATGTGCAGTTTTTAAATTCTCAATAACAACATATCATCTTGTCTGATGGGTCAAACGGTTTCCACTTTTCACACAGGGCAACAGATGCTGGAGGTGTATGATAATTGAAGCATGAAACCAGGATACACTTAGCATGTAGCAGTTAAATAAGCTCAAGAACAGCCCTAAAAACAGTAACCTTAGGTCTGAACACATAGTTAGTGTAGTTTGACATACCAGGATAACATGTAAATTAAATGAAATAAAATGAAAAAAAAAAAAAAAAAATCCAGTGCAAAAGAAATTCCATAGTACATTTCAAGAAGATGGATTTTAATGGTTCATGAAGCCCCTGAAATTTCTGTGATGGATCATAAGTAATTAATCTGCTTCAAGGTTTCTCAAGAACCATCTCAAGAACTCGACACGGTCTAGAAAAAGTAATAAACTGTTCCCTGATCTTTAACTTATGTAGACAGATTCTAAATGCTTGCTGATGTACGACTTCATTAGTGATAAATAGTCAGCTAGTTTTTTTTAATAAAAACTATTTAAAAAAAAAAAAAAACATTGTTCCTAATGCACCAGTAAGGGGAAAGATGGAAACACCAACACTGTGGGAAACAAAAATATAAGTCAGTAACAATGTAACATACTGTACAAATAACAAAAATAAAGGAATAATCACAATTGGTGCTCTTTGGGAAAAATACAGCTACCCTGAGGGAAAACATTATTCAGAATTTTCAAGAAGCAACAACTGGATGTTCAAAAAAAAAAATCTTTATTTTGCTACTGCATGTTAACTTTGGTGCACAGTGAAAAACAGTAACAGAACTACAGTAAATACTAACCATTAGGTTTATCTGATGGTTAATCTGAGTGCAGCACCATGTGCATTAAACAGTGGTTACACACGTAAGAGGAAAAAGGAGGACACATACAAGATTTAGTATTATGCTCAGGAATAAACTGCATAGATGTGTAATCTCAGTGTAATCTCTCAAATCAAGATAAGATGAAGTCCTCAATAAAACAACAGAACATTACAGTGTATCCTTCAGTCTCTGTTAGCAGTATGTCAACCTATGGGTAATAGACACCAATTCCACCATATAGACTTTTAGGGCCACTTTATAGCTCACTTTAAATTGCATTTTAAACTGTTTTATGGGGACATAATGAAGGAGTAATCACTGATTCACCAACCATCAATTACTGGGGTGCAAATGAAACCGCATTTCTTTGGACAAATACAGTATTTTACAACATTTAGGCAGCAGTTTTAAACAGGACCTTTGGTGCTTTTGGCTGTGCACTAGCTTGTCAAGCAGAGGGAACGGCCTGTTCTGTGAAAATGTTGGATCTTAGCTTTAGACATTTCTAAAAACTGGAATTTTTCCCAGTAGTCATGTCTAATTTTAGATGTCACAGCGTGCATAGTTATGAACGTGTTGTTCTTGATTGACACTACACATGGTTATCTGACAAAAGCAGGGAACAGAGCTTAGCTTAACACAGGCTTTAGAGTGCCGGTGGAGAACAGCTGAAGTCGTTTGCTCAGCTGTCTTCTTAGCTTCGCTGTCAACAGTTGACTGACTGCTCACTTGACACGCAATGCTTTTTCTTTGGTGGTAAGATTTTAATGTCTCCTTCTTCCATGTTTAAGGGGTAGCCTGTTGACCAGTAGAGGCACTTTAGAGCAACACTCTTCTGACAGGCAGGTATGGCATTGTTTGCATCTGTTGCTCTACCAGCATGTGAAAGGGGACACGCATGCACATACACAGAGAGTTGGTGGCAGTGTGCCAGTAAAAGAGGAGAAGACCACAACCTGTAAACAATACAGGCTTCGAGACATTAAAAAAGGTTTTGAAGATATTTTACATGAGGTAGGAAATTCATTCAGTGTGTTAGTTGCACCTTAAGGACAAGAACAAAATTTTTTGGCTACAAAATACTGACTGTAATGAAAACCATGTTTGTTTGCAATAAATCTCTACAGGGTCCATTTACGACTTAAATGTTCCTCCCATTCATGTCTAGGTGGAATGGGGCGAGACACATTCACTTCCTTCACGCCCCCAGAGTTCAATCTGATTGAACTTTGACCTGTGAAATCTCGTCGCTGTCCAGACTGGTTTGAGAGAGGGGGTGGTACCGACCTCTCATTCAGGACATATTGTTTGCTTATATTCTTGTCTTATATCTGCACAGCAAAATAATCAAGTAGCAGATACAAAGGGAAGCTGTTTGGCTGTAGCGAGTGTAAGGGCATGACAGCGGTTATTGACAGAGAATTTTTTTTTTAAATGCTGTACGATTAACAACTTTGTGGAAGCTTGTTATTAGCATACTAGCCATGTTAGCTCCTGCACTTTATGTTATCAACCCCACCCACACTATTAAACGATCTGTTAACATGACGTCCCATGGCTCCTTAGCCCGTGATTAGTGCTGGTACTGAGATACACACAGGCTTTTGTTGGCAGTATTGTAGCACCTAGGAAAACACGGACGTTTGGCTCAAACTTAGACGTGTTGTCAACTGTGGAGGTAAACTGATGTCACCTCACGAGTCCCATTTCAGGATGTTTGATGCAAGTGTAGTGTGAAACTCTACAGTCTCCACTAATGTGATACCACTGCTGGCAAAGCAACAGTTAACCCACAGTGTCTGGATGTCGCATGGAAAAGAGCTCATGTGGCAGAGGAACTGTGGGCCTGCGGTCACTTTGAAATGGCCTGCCCCTCCATGCCAGCTTGTGTCATCAGCTCGGCCACGTTTTTCTCGAGGTCATCGATGCGGGTCCCCATCTCATTAAGTGTGAAAGTGAAGGAAGAGAATCTGCACAAGTCCAGTTAGAGCCAAGACAGCTACAACACAATGCAGCACAATTTTCATTTTGAGGTGCGTCCTCGAAACTAAATGGTTTACATCATATTAATGATTTACAGCCATGTGTATTATACCACATCCAAAGATGCCATACCTGATACTCTTTTTTTTTTTTTTTTTTTAAACAAAAGCGCCAATAGCACTTGTACTGTAAACGTTTAAATGAAATACTCATTAGAGTAATGGGACTGAGCTACAAGGCTAAAGCTAAATTACCTGTTTGACGCTGCTCTAGGCCTTTTTCATGGAAGACATTTTGACATTTCGCAGGTGTAAATAGGTAAAGCTAATGATGACAGAGCCACTAATACCTGTGCTCTTCCGACAACGACAAGTCAAAACGTCTGCTGTAAAAGGTCCTATCTCGAATGCTCTTACCTCTTTTCAGGTTCTGGCACTGTCCAAAAACAATGGCGCCTCACCTCTGCGACGTATATCTACTGTTCACCGTGAATTCTCTCTAAAAGTTGACCCCCATCAAGCTAAGTTTGAACTCCCCCTTCAGTCGCCAAAAAACTTCGACAGAGACTCGTTTCCGATTCAGTCCCAGGTGTGCGTTAGCTCACTGGACGCAGCTCCCCACTTCAGGGCGAAGATTTTTAGCTTCCCGCGTCGTTTCTGAGACAAGTCTCAGATGTCTAACAGTGAAGACTATGTGGTCTGGTTGGAAACTGCTTTGTAAAAGGATATTTTTGGACTCCAGCTGTTCGGAGATGGCCTGGAATCGCCCTTGAAGTCGCTGCATCGTTTCCTCCATCTAAAGGGAAGGAAAAAACGTCAGGAAGTATTCATGCAAATGTTTCCTTACCCAGTTTGGGGTTGTTTTTTTTTTGTCTCAAGACACATAACTAGCTCACACCAAACTTACCGCCTCTGTCATGTCTTTAGCTGCTTTGGAGTCCGTTTTCGACATCGTGTTTTTTTAATAGCACATGTATCTTTCGATAGAAGTTCAGTTTACGCCCCACAGCCTGACTGTGATTTTTTTTTTTTATTTGGCTAAAGCAGGCTGCCACAACGACGTTAAGAACCACAACTCCGTTTGCCCTCGGGAACGTCGGCTCTGACTCCCACAACTTTGCGGCAAACTGAGTCGACGGACTAAAAACACTGTGACTTCCGCTTGTAGTGCTCATCACTTCAAAATATAGGTCATCTGACGGAGGCATTGCTGCCTTTTTTTCTTCTTCAGTGACGTCTCAAAGAGAGACTAACATATATTTGAAGAGTGTTTTGTGTTCAAGTGAGGAGCTGCTACCTCAAACAGTTTTAATTTATATAGTAATATCAACTTATTCAATGTTCATATTCATTCATACATATGCCCTTCACACATGTCGATCGTAGATGAAAGTCAAAGTTGTAATATGCTGTAAAATCTCATTCAAGCAACCGATAGGTTGTATATTTAGAATCTACATTAAATATGCAATGATGTTTTGGTCTTCAAAGGAAGCACAGACAAAAGCCATTCTCAAATATCCCAGAAAACTTTACATTACATTATTATTACAACAGTTTCCAAAAGGATCTAGATCCATGAAATGCAGTTGGGGTGCCAAGATTTATCATTTTAATCTGAATCTGCAGTTACTATTAAGATTTGTTTATCTTGAATTTAATCTTCTGGGAAAAGTGTCTTCAGTGAAAAATGTGAAGTTCCCTTGACGGGACAAAGGCAATAACTATATCAAGTAGTTTGTACCTATTTGATTCATCCTCTGCAGCACCCCAAAACCCATCTCCCACGAGTGACATGTTGTATGCTTTTATTATGAAGGTAAATTTTTGCCACATTTCCGGTTTTTGTTCGCTTACTCTGGCCAACTTGACGTTGACATCCGTATTGATTTGTATGCATACTTGCATATGGGAAGAGCATTTCTGTTAACTCCTTGTAAACTGGTTTTGCTTGTCAGGCTGTGCGTTCTTTGTAATGTAGCTTCGGTTTTTACATAAGAGATTATCCTGCATCACAGTGACAGATGACAGATGAGGGGTTGTCTGCTGTTAGGGTTACATAACTTTCTTTAAACCCTCATAATCTTTATAATCCTGATTTTGTGTGTGTGACAATCTGCATCCACTCCCACTGAATATGTTTTACTTCAGATCGTTCCGGCGGGTGCTACCCAGGCGTGACTTAAAATAGGGCACGTTACATGAAATAGTGGAAGATGAAGATGAAGATGTAGGTCTACGGTCATGGCAGAAAAGATGCGGTTCAATAAGTGTCACTACCTGTTAGCCACACAAGGGCCCCTCCCGAAATGGAAGTTTCTCCTCGATACAAATTTAATTTTCTGCAGCAGGGCCGGATTAACTCACCATGGGGCCCTCTGGGCAACAATGAGTTTAGCATCTCAACTGAGACCCCCCGGTACCAATGGAGATGCTGCACTCGGGAGATGCTAACAGATTAGCCGGCGGACAAGATTACAGACATTATATTTAAACACATATTCAATAATCTGGTGGTGATATAATTAAAACCGCGCACTTAAGAAATAACCATGTATATCCATATACTATCCACACACAGTCAAGCTGCAAGTTAAAACATCTATCTGGAACTGCTAACCAGTAAAACAACAGTATTAGGCAGTGCGTGAACGATCTTGACTGAGTTGGACATCTTTGTATGACTCGTGACGTTTCAGGAAGTTTGGGCTCGACCACAGAATAAAAATACGTTGAGGCTGGGTCAGTAAACGAAAAAACAGTTGTAATAGAGGGACGCTGCGTAAAAAAATATATACATATATATTGCTTCAAATTTCCTGTCAGTTTCAAGGGCTTTTAATAGTTACAGGAACCTTGGGAGTTTCTCCTCTGACTTAAGTGCAGCTTTTCAAACAACGCTAGCTAGCGTCAACACAAGTGTTGATTCAGATTATCCGGCTACAGCCGTCTCATCCGGAGTAAATACTAGCGCTGCCATTAGAGTGTGTTGTGGCTCTATCGGTACAGTAGCTAACATATTCATGTTGTCACTGTTTGGTCAATTCTTCTTAGCTGTTACAGCTACGTTAGCCGCCGGCTCGTAGTTTCTCCTGTGCTTGTGATGGCGTGGCAGTAGCTGCTGCTTTGTCTGTGAGAGCCGTGCAGGGAGTATGCACGCCAAATACTGATGCTACTCTCCTCACCCTCTCAAAGTCACCACAAGGAACCAGAGGGGGGATAAACACCGTGGAACAGTGTCCACAGAGCCAGTGACAGCCAGCTGACATCACTTCACAACTTCTTGCCCGGGTATTGGACTGGTGAGCAGCGGCCGAACATGGAAGATGAACTGTTTGACCAGATTGTGACCGCGTTGAACAAGCTGGTGTCGTGGGTCGCTGCCGGTGCCATGGTGTTCGGTGGCGTGGTGCCCTACATCCCCCAGTACAGAGACATCCGCCGGACGCAGAATGCAGAGGGCTTCTCCACCTATGTGTGCCTGGTCCTCCTGGTGGCTAACATCCTACGAATACTCTTCAGGTAACAACTCAGTCAAATAAGTGTGTTCTCTCACACCAGACCAGCTTCTCTTGTATAGTGACAAAACATCATTCAAAAATCTGCCAGTTTAATGCTCTCCTGCTTATCAAGCATACTATATACTTCGTAGAACAAGTTTTAAGATGGTTAAAGAATCAGTGAGGTATTCTCTGAAATTCGGCATATAAATGATCAATGTAGCAACTTCTAGAGAATTTTAATATCACATTTGGTTCTCATTTCTTGCTGCCACCAGCCATACTAGTGGGAACAAATTACCGGAATTTTAAAGACACTATGTATGCAAAATTAGAGTGGTTGCTAAAGTTTCATAAAAGTCTCAAAGTGATGATTCCATTTTACTTAATAAGTAACGTCTGAGTTTTAACCAGGTATGTAAGGGCACATGGTCTTGGGCTGGGGTCCCTGACCACAGGGGCCTGAAAGACCCGACTGAAGTGTAAATTCTCTAACAACAAACTGCATCCTACCTATCTTTACTGTAGCCCGCCTACTTAAATCCAATTGCTCAGGCAATCGGTGAGTGCACCCTAGTGAGATAATCCTGGCAGGGATTTTTTTTAAAGAGGGATTTGCTATGATATCTTCTTAAATCCAAAAAATCATGGCTTGCACACCCTGTGGTTCAGTACCATCATTTTATTCAGGTTGACTTTACTACAGATACTTTAAGAAAACTGGAAAAGCAAGCAAGTGTAGTGTTCCTGGTGGCAAAGCTTTGCTATGTTAAATATTGTTGTAAGTTAAACATGGTTTTGTTTTTTTCTTTCAGATTTGGCCGCTACTTTGAGACGCTGCTGCTGTGGCAGAGCATCATCATGATCGCCACCATGCTTATCATGCTGAATCTGTGCACCAACGTCCGCATGACCACCGAACTCAACACCAAGAGACGCTCCTTCATAGGTCAGAAACCCTCAGCGGGGCCTTTTTACAGTGCAGATAAAGCTCAGTTGATTCAGCACTGTGTGAGTGAATGAGCTAGTGTATCCTTTAAAGTGTGTGTGCATAAGAGAGAAAATATGTGTGGGAGTGTATGTGAGCGACAGAGAGAGAATGTGTGATCGAGATATGATTGTGTATCAGAGTATAACAGTATCTGAGAACAAGTGAGGGTCAGTGTGCAGAGGCAGGCACATGTATGAGTGTTGAGAGAAATGTAAGAGTGTGTGAGCATGGTATTAACAGGCCAATTTACTGCCCCAGTGTTAGTGCCTTAAGGAGGGCCACTCCCTAAATTGGTCATACTTGAATAATCCAGTTTCAACAAATGCATAAATTCTGCAACTATAATCAGAAGTGGGCAGCGTGGCCACTTAACTACACTGAAGATTGTTGCCCTTCATCATGCTGTGCAGGATGTGTTTGTTAATGCAGTAGATCATTAAAAAACAAAAAACTATGGTTTCATTTTGCACCTCAATGTAAAGCACAAAATACAACAGTTAAATTGTTGTTTTAACATCTTGTTTAATATACATAAGTTGTAAATGATCTGATATTTAGCTATTTAAAATAATCAAATAATTGTGTCCATCTTGTTTTATTTGGGTTTTTTTTGCCATTAACAAATTGGATTTAGTATGATGGTGCCTGTCTAAAAAAGCTGATAGTTGCCTAATTTATTGGCTAAAAAATAACCTCTAGTTATTTTTTACAACTTATAATAACTTCTAGTTATATTTTATATATATGTAAAAAAATATATTTTTATATATAATAAAAAAATAACTTGTAGATTTTTTTGATATGTATTTTATATATAACTTTTAGTTTATATATATATATATAACTTAAACTATAACTATTTATATTTCTAAGTGGCAACTAAAAAATAACTTCTAGTTATTTTAGGAAAAATATAGATTTAGAGTTTTAGATCCGCACTTTTTTTTACTTTCCTGTTAATAGTAATACTAATACGTTACAAATTAGATATCAATAATGGATCAAAATTTGTCTGAATGTTATGCGCCCTTAAGAAAAGAATCCAAAATGTCTACAGTTCAAAGCCCCTCAGTCTCATAACTTTCTCGTAAAGTTATTCAGTAAACTACATGTTGAAACACTATATGCTATTGTTCCACTTAAATAGTTATGTACAAAAACTGGACAAAGAACAGCCCTTCAGTTGTTTTATTAGTCATGCGTTTCAAGGCTGCGTCACATGTTATATGCAGAGCTGGACTTTCGCACGTGTACCATATACTCCAGTACTGGATGTTCAGCTATGCTTCCTGTCCCTGTGGCAGTCTGGAGATAGGGAAGGGCAGGACACTTAGTAGTAATAAGTGGTCAATATGTACAGGCTCAGAGTCATATCACACAATACTCTGTGTATGTGATTGGAAACTCTGGGATCACAGAGAAACTAAACAACTACATGAAGCACAAAAATACAGTTTCTCCATTCAAAGACAGAAACATGCAGCTTTAGGTCATGTAGCCATCTCGACAATAAGCGTGAGTCGAAAATAAGTGTATCATTAAAACATCTGTTTTCCAGGCAACTAGATAAACTTTACAGATCTCTGAATTAACTAAAATGCAGTTGGGGTGCTTTCTTTACATATGTGGCAGTATGCATTTTGTTAAAACCAACTGTTGACTACAGCTGCGTTGTCACGATCGCAGACATTTAAAGAGTGCACGAATCTCACTGTGAAACTTCAAATTTAAAAACTTAGAATTTGAGTTGATAGCATGTTTTAAATTATTATGATTGGGTACTTTTTGACACAGTCCTGGTCAGAAATTTCAAAAATTCCACAAAACTCAAAGCAATAGTTCAACATTTTAAGAAATACGTTTTCTTGCTGAGAGTTAGATGAGAAGATTGATACCACTCTCATGTCTCTATGGAAATATATGGCTACGGCTGATAAGCTTAGGTCAGACTGAAACCAGGTGTAAACATTTAGCCTGGCTCTGTCTGCAAGTAGTCTCGCATAGCCAGACCTACCTCCACAGCGCTGTGTCAGTGCTGGACAATGATCTGGCTGCACCCATTATCATTCTGCTATGGGGGGGAAACGCTCTGGCTTGATTATATTTCTTTAAACCAATCACAATCATCTTGGGCACCACTGAGTCCAGGATGCCGCAACGGTGCCCCTGCAAAATATTGTTTGGGGGGGGGGACTTGTTTTGGTGAAACATTTGCAAATGGGGAGGCCATTGCTGTCAGTAAAATGGCTAATTTCCTGCAAAGAAAACGCAGTTAAAAAAACAGTTAAAGACGTACGTCGAATGTGTGATTGCACAAACTGAATCTTTGTTAAAATTTGGCATTTTCAGCGTGTAGGTTGCTAGCTTGGAGGTTGTTGTGGTTTCCTGTAGCAAAGGGGATTTTGAAAATAGTAACCTGCTGGAAGCGGAAGGGGAGGAGAATGCTGCATGAGACACGTGGCCAATGGCAGGCTTATACCGACAGCCGACATCTAGTGAGTCAGACTAGCAAGTATAAAATCCACCCACATGCACTTCTAAAGCTCACTCACTAACATGTTATATCTTGTTCGTGTAATCCTTACAAAATTGAAGTGAAAAAAAGACAAATTTTAGTTTTGTGGGGGATTATGTGCCAGACTATTTCTTGGCCAAGAGCAGTTACTTCTTGAATTCCCTGTGAAGTTGCCATGCTACCAGAAGGGAATTAGCGTATTTCCCGAAATCTCAAACTATTAGTTTTAAATCCTGTGAAAGCTTAGCTTCAAATCCTAAGCTTTTCATGAGGTGTTTAAGCAGAGTTAAGGTTTTAATTTAATTGTGTAATATTTATTAAGAGTTAACCCTCAACAAAATAAAGTAAATCTGCTTTATCAGAGCTGTGTGGGCGTGGTGTGATCGACAATGGCCTGGCAAAGCAAACAGCCTAAATTCTGATTGGTACACCGAAGCATGTGACAACATCTTGTTCCAACTGAGCCCCACCCATTCAATCCATTACGAATAGCATAGACAGAAACACAAAGAAATCTCTCATGTGCAATAACCCAAACTGCTCTGACTTTGGAAGAAAAAAATTTTTGTCCATGTGCTACCACATCACCAGTAGTAAGATGCTGATTGAAGAAATATGTTTTCAGGGCCTTCAGTGGTGCAACAATACCAAGGATAATTGCAGAAACTCTGCCAGTGGGAACACTGCTGCCTTTTTATGGTCCTTTGTACCAAATGCTCCATCATCAATAATATAACTTATCAGGGAATCGGACAATTAGTAGTTTTCGCAGTGTCACCAATTACTCACGATGACTTAAAATGTCTGAGCAGCTGTCACAAAGTATTACAAAGTCATGCCCACATTCAGTAACCTAGCAGATCAGGATTCAGCTTTGGCTTTGCTGAAAAAAAAATGAAGAAAACCAAGCTCTTTTTTTCTTTCCCTTTCTTTCCCTGTTTTTTTTTTTTTCCTTTTATTTTTTTTGTCTGTAGCCACAGACAGTAAGGACGAGGAGGTCAGAATCCCTAAGAGGCTCTTTCTAGGTATGTACAGAACTTAATGTGTCTGCCATGAAACATCAGTTGTAGTTCATCTGCCTGTCCCTCTCCATCTCTGTGTCTCATGCATGATGACCAGTGTGGCTGTCCCTGCAGCCCAGCCGACACTAACTGATGATGACTAACACCATTTTTACAGCATGTTTGCATGACACATTTAGTCATATTGTTGCATCCAGATTTACCGTCTGACCTTTGTTGCAATTGCTGTGATGATTTCAATGCATGTTACCCTACACACCCTCAGTAAAAATGACTGATACATTTTCATTGAAAAGCCTGTATGGATGTGATTTTTGCATATATTATTTGTGCTTAAACCTGTCATTTATATGAAATGACAGTGCAGGAAGATATCAAAAGCTCATGTATTCTGAACTTACAAAGCCTATTCATTAGTCATCAGTGATTTACAGTAGAATAACCTTTCGATAATGCAGTTACTATCCACTAACCACTTACTGACATCTTTTAGTTCTAATTATTCTAACTTCATGCTTGTGTTTTTGCGGTTTAACATGCAATAATATAAGCTCTCAAACCAAATGTGTTTTATGTGTGTGTTTAATGACCCTTAAACTAGTGCATGCTTACCTCATCCTGCCTTGAAATGTTAATGTAAACTATCTTTTCTAATGGCTAATTTTTGCTAATGACTTTTAATCGGTGTTGCTTTCCAAGTGACTTTTTGAACGCTCTTTGAACTACACTTGGTTTCAAAATAATACCCCTTCAATAATACATATGTCAAGAAATCTGTGGCTTGGGATCTGCTGAGACACTGCAGTGATATCAGTCTTTGCGTTCGACCCTTCTGAGAGGACATTGAACTTTAAAACACAAAATCTGCTGGTGTTTAATTTAAAAATAAGGTTGGTGATATTCTACATTTTTATTGTCAACAAATCCCTTTAAAAAGAACCAAACAAACAATGAATTGTATTGTCTGTGTAGCCAAAGCCTGATATATCATATGCCTACTTGCTATAAGAGCTCCATTGTTGTCTAAAAACTGTAAACTTGCCTAGAGAAAGACCAAGCGTGGTCAAAATGTTGGTAATAAAATCACTGGAACTTAGTGTGTAGTCATCTTCAAAAACTATTAAAAACACATCAGTGAGCCACATTATTACACTGACTGACATGTTTTTCTTCATTACCATAAACTTGGGGACTGTAGCTTAATTTGACTTAATTGCACATAACCATCCTTCTGCTGTGAGCACTCAATACAGCACAAAATGTATATTGATCCACAGCTGAAAACAGTCCCAACCGTATTCACCACTTACTCCTGTCTGAGTAATTTTTGCTAAAAAACGGAGTGCCCAGCTGTTTTGGGAAGTTACTCACTGATTTTCAAAACTATATGTTAAACTATATGTGACCTGTTTTTAAAGAATCAAATTTTCAGTAGGAACAAATGTGATTTGTTCTTTGTGGCACAGCAGACAGGGTAAGGATATCAGACGGTACCTTGAGACGGACTAACACATTGTGGGTTTTGGTCTTTTTAATGGATTTGTTTACCATAAATAAAATAGGGAGTAACACCAGACTTAACCTTTAATGTAACACTACCTTCACATTTAGCTGCCCTGTGACACAGGCTGACCAGGTCAAAAAAGTCTGCTGCTCTGCTCATTATGAGTTCAAACTGTCAAAATGTCGCACTTGGTGGTCCACACCTAAGCAGTGACATCGCAACCTACGTTCTTCTTCAGCTGCATTCGGGGCCTTTTCACAGCAGGTATTTGGACTTGTGACAGTAGGAAAAGCACAGAAGTTACTGATAACATTTACTATGGCTCCGTTCTCTTTTAGCGTTCCAGTGAGGCAGAATGCGCAATACCAGTACCCCGAAGCAGCTAAATTCAGGCATCATTATTTTTCATTATTAACATCTGTGGTTTTCCTGCTGTGACATTAAAAATGTCTCCAGTGAAAAGGGCATGTTGAGTGGTGGTTTTAAGTGCAGCTCACGGTATAGTTTGATCCTGTAGAGAAACTTGAAAGAAAAAAAAAAAAAAAACCTGAAGCCTGAATTCAGTTGTACTGAAAGGAAACCTCAGAAAGACTACATACCCGGCTTAACTACTCCTGTTTTACACAGGCAAGACTTCACATGACTTGGATGAAAACAAAATACAGACATCGAACAAAATTGAAAAAATACTTAATTCACTGGTCCACTCTAACCTGAAATTCTTAAGCTATGCCCAATTCTTTACTTCATAGTTATTACGTCAAGGCAGGTTTTGATTACTTACGTTATTATGTTTACTAAAAACATAATGGGTGTGTTTTTTTGTTTTTTTTGGGTGTGCTATTAATGTAAGCTACTGTACCACAATGCTATGCACAAAGTGAATGAAAGTACTACTCAAAGCTGAAAAAATCATGAAACATTATCCTTCTTTGTTAAGTTTTGTTGACAGTGGCATTCTAAAGTTTGATTTCTGATGATGCATGTGTTGTATTATTTCCTACTTGTATAAAACTGTAAAATATATTTATTTCTTATATTCCATTGGCTAAAACACCCAAAAGATTAGTATGTAGTGTGCACTGTATACAATAAGTATGCATTATGGGATTAGGACACATCATTTGTGAAGAAAAGGCTGTTGTTCCTGATATGGACACTAGATGGCAGTAGGAAACAATATTTGCATTATGTGAAAAGGCACAGTACACTTGACTTTGTGTGTTGTAATATATTACAAATTCTCCTCTTGGGACAAATTAATACACACTGAATGACTTGGTATTGAAGTGCTATTTTGTAGCTATCTGTTGGATGTTTTTAAATCTTTACAAGATGAGCAAGAGTAGAAAGGCAGTTTTCACCAATATTGTGGCTCTCTGGTTCTGCCCGTTTGTCTGTTTCTGGCATCAAAGGAGGAGCAGGATGTTGTTTGCTTCTCTTCAGTGCCCAGGTGTGGTGCTGCCAGCTCAGTTTGCCCACATGTTGAAGCTGGCTCCGGGGCACCAGCGGGTCGAGCTTCTATGAATGGTCATTGATCAGCGTAGTGAGCTCTGCCAAGCATCATTAGAACTGACACAAAGCTCTGTTGTTTGATCACAGCTTTGCTGGTCTGTGCCTGCTCATTGATCTGCTAGTGGAAATATCAAGGGTAAGCATGTTGTACTCCGCCATGGATAGAAATGATGGAAAAACCCAGGTAGAGGGAGGAAGAGAAATTAAGAAGAGCTGTGGATTGGTTAGACACACAGAGCTTCACGCAGAGGTCTGGAGCAATTGTGGTCAGTTTTCAGTGCAGCTGGATGGATATAAAATCAAAGATGATGCAGAGAAAAAGCAAGTTATAGAGATCTCACAGTATGACATAAAGCATCAAACTGGTGTCAGTGTGCAGCCATCAGGCGGATAAGCTTCACATTGTAGCTTTTTGCAGTGACTCACCATAGTGTTGTGTAGTCAGCGGGACAAATTCTCAACCTTTACATTTCCCTGATTGTTCAGCTTGCTCCCTTTTATGTTGGCTAAGCCTTAATCATAGCACGTATTTGTTCTCATAGCAGCACAGAATCATTATCACACCAGGCAATTCCATCAAACAGCTGGACATTTGTACCCAGAAAGAATCACACAATGAATGTTACTTTTAATAGACCTTAATAGGATGCCTAAATAAGAATGTATCATAATAGATATGACTAGCTGTGAGTATTTCAACTAGAGACATTCTACCTTGTAATTTGGTAGACGAGATAACATCCTGTAACTGAGAATCTACATAGGCTCAATGAACGTCTGTGGTGCTGTAACTGCAATCTCACAAATGGCCGAATCTGTGCCGTACAGTATGTCTTTTGTTATAGCATTTGTAGTTTAAGTTCTCAGATGGGATGAATTGTGGTATAATAGCAGCTCAGTGTGATTTATATGGAAGACTGCCTGCTGCAATCCTTTAAGGAGATTAAAAGATCAGATCATTTGGCTGTGTCAGAATCAGAGATGCTGGTGATCACTCAAGTGGAGGTAAAAGGGTTCGGAAGGTAAAAGTAAAATGAAATATTTCTAGAAAAAGTTTTGGCGGTGACAGTGGGGAAAGCTTCTCTTTGTCTAATGTGTGCTTGAGTCAAACTTTACTTTTAGGTTTTTTTTTAAAGGGCCTGAAAGAGGAAAGCCTGATTGGATTTTTTTCAGAATCTCCAGCAGCATAAAATTGAATTTGAGTCAGCAAGCAAACCATCAAAGATGGCTCTTCTCCATGATTGGATATCCTTTATGCACACTTTAGGGCCTCTATGGTCTCAGACTCTGGGCTAGCTTGCCTGTTTGTTCCCAAGAGGTAGTAGCTCTGTCTTTCAAAGCCACACACCCATTCATTTTCAGCTCAGTTCAGTTTTCAAATTAATTTTTTAGATTGCAGCTGTACATAGTCTATGAAGGAAATCTCCAGTCAGCACTTCTGAGGATCCCAGAATGCTACACAGAGGAAACTATTTTTGATGGACAAAAAATAAAAACTTTAGCAGGATCTTGCAAAACCTTTGCATTACTTTTGTTAGAGACATTTTGCAAAGAAATGCAAAGGTTTTTCTCAGAAACCGAGAGAACACAAAAGTTTTGAGGTCAGTGTACTTCCATGTCACTTAGTCACCAGGGATATGACAGTGGAGCGGACACATCAATGGGAGCAGTTCATAAAATTTTATTCTGTAAGATCACCACGTCTGGTTGTTTTACAGGGCTACAAGTGGGAAAGTGATAGCGCTAATGTTTGCTTTATGTACCATAATGTTGTTTTTGTTTTTTTTCAGCGAGTGGAGTTGTGGACAAGCTACTGTAAGTCAATAACCAAGGTTTACTTATCAAATGAATCATTTGCCGTGAAACATGCTCAACATTGGTCACAAAAATGTAGTGGATGTAAGTTCATGAATGAGTTTTCAGCCCACCTTGGCTCTTTGCATGTTGATGATGTCTTCCTCTCCTCTGGGACCTCTCTCAACCTTGAGAAAAAGTCTGTCTCTGTGACACATTTTTTTAGACTGCGATGTTGCTAAACATTAGCATTATATTTGTCATTAAAAACAGTTCCTAAAGATAGCTCAAGCTCAAAACAAAACTCACTTGATGTCTAGGAAACATTAACAATGGAACGTACAAACAAAATTTTACTTTGAGATCATTACGTCTGGTTGTTCTAATGGACTACAGGCAGGAACGTGATAAGCACCAACGTTAGCTATAGCTACCATGATATAACAGTTTTCGTCAGCGTACGCACAGTGCAGCTGTGGACAAACTACACCATTGCACTGTTTCATTGTACTTACTTTGGGCTGCAGCTAAATGTTAGCATTCTGTTCTGTTATTATTAATAGTGTCTAATGATAAAACTATAAACCACTCCTATGGATGTGTCCGCTCCATGGCTAAGCATCCAGTGTAGTTAATTGACCTAAGCATTAAAACTTTCACAAATGTCGCAACACTTTTGTGACAGAGCGCAAAACCTTTTGAGATAGAACATAAGCACCTTTGTGGTAGAATGAAAAGTAGCGAATGGGTTTTTTTTTCATTTTTTTTTTTTTTGTCATCGAAACTTTTACTCCATGTCCAATTCCCACACTCCCCAGCACATCTGAATCACTGACTACAACCTGAAGATATAAAATTCAGATTTAAACATTTGTAAATTAATAAGATAAGATAAGATGAACTTTATTTATCCCACTGAAGGAAATTCACAAGCTGTTACCATTTTTTTTATTTAGAATCACGACCACAATTGGAAAAAGAATATCTTTTATTCTTGAAATACATTATCCTTGCACTGGCTATGACATGCTAAAAAACGAATAAGGAAGAATTTCATAAAATCTGCAGTTATCTTGATTATGTCACTATGCTTGAGTGGTCCCGTACCATAGAAATGTTGGTCTAATGATGTTACAGAGCTACATGGCAGCACAAGAGATTTCCATTTCATTCTGTTGTGTCTGGTAATGACCCATTTCTCATTCTGGTCCCACAGGGGGTCTGTATTTGTAGCTTCATTGGGTCTGGCATCTTAGAATGAATCACATATCCCGTAGGTCCAGTTATCCCCTCCCTAAGGGCAGGTAGGTGCTTAACTTTTAGCCTGAGTCCCTTTTATAGAAGAGACCTAACATTTAGTCTAGGTGGCAGTGCAGATACATTGCAGTGCTTTCGCTTAGCAGTGAAAGCCCATTAGTCATTGTGACAAAGCTCCCTGTCCATATTTCAGAAAATGAAGCTTGTTGAAATCCGAGGTTAAATTTCCCAGGCTGTTATAACTGTCTTTCATAGTAATGTTCCTGCTTCTCCCACGGGTGCTTTTGAGTGACAGCGAGCCATTATTTCAACTACCCCCATAGACTTTTCCAGGGGCTAACTGAAGCTGCCTGAGAACAGCTGGTAAACAAGCAATTGAAATCTCCAACTCTGACCCATGTCTTCCTACACATGTATCACAGCTCTGTGGGACTGAGGTCTGTGCCTGATGTTTGGTCACCACAGGGAGTGTATTGTACGAAGCTCCAGTCTGTTCCCACACAGTGCCACCACTGCTGCCAACAAAATGCAGGGATTAAAGAGGAAGAGGAGAATGCCCCATGGTACACAAGTGGCTCAGCAAGAGATGGTGTATGGCAGGTTGTGGTTGAGGTACAGTGCTGTGATAAACATCCCTAATTGGTCAGTGTGAAATTAAGTGACACACTGCTCTGCCCACAAGATCCTGTTTTTACACAAAAAATTGCCCAGCATTGGAGGCAGATGTGCCCTCTCATATCTTCAAAGTCTGCACATACAAGATTAAGAGGTGATGACAGTACAGCGCTGGCATGAAGGAGTTTAATTACTGAAACATGAGGCTGAGACAAAGATTGCACAAATACTTGAAAAGACTATCATAATCAGAATGTTTCCCTTTTTTTTTTAAAGGCAAAGGTGTTCAGAAGAAAGGTGTTCTGTACATTTCACAGACCCTGGACACCAAATTAAGTTGCAAGATGGAAAAAATACATTTAATTCCACCACAGAGGAAATTTCATGTATTGAGGAGAAGTTAAGAAAAAGTTTTTAATCTTTTTATTTGAAGAACTGAAAAATAAATCCTGTAGATACAGCTGTGCTCATGCATGTGCAGTCTTTGCAATTATGACCCAAATCATTAGTCATTGAGATTAGCTCATTCTTCTGTATTAGCTAACTTTAGAACAGCCAAAAGCTATATCTTAAGAAGTTTAAGGTGTTGTGTTGTAAAATAAAATGCAGGAAGGTAGGAAATTACCTACTTTTCCAAAAGTAATGCAGTACAATTTTGAGGAAGTGGCTGTTTGTAAAGACTTTACTCAAAGGCATCCCAAAGGGAAAATTATATTCAATACACTTTACTTGTATACTTTCTGTCAGTTATAATACACTTTATTTATCTCAGAACCTATAAGCTCAAAACTATGGCACATTATTTGTTTAAACAAGTCGACATTGTATGGAGTACAGCTACATTTTAGAGTTAATAATTTAACACTATAAAAGGGGCCAGTTTAAACATTGTGTACTTTGTAAATGTACAAAATGACGGCTTGTACTATCATTTGAGTAGTTAAGTACATTTTTTTAGCCATTCGAGCCATAAGAACTCTTAAACAAACTAACAGACACACAGTGGAGTTGTTACAGCTAACAGGGTAGCTAACAGGTGCTTATTTACACATTCAGCTGGCACAGAGCAATGTTAGCATTAATTCAGCTGTGTTTTTGGCATCCTGACAAATAAAAGTCCAATCCCCACTCTTCTTTTAGCTCTTTTTGGTGCCTATTTTTAAGAGCTTTAACACCGTTGAGTAAATGTGTTAAAACTCATTTGTTTACACGTGACACTTTTGTTTAATGCCTTGGTCTTTACGCCAAAATTCAGCGTAGTTATTGGAACATACTGTCAATTAGCTACTTGCTAGCTAGCTAGCTACCTAGCCAGCAGACTAGCAAAGCAAAACACTGTAAATATAAATGCTGCCGCCAGATACTACTACTGTGTGCATTTACTAAGCTAATGCCCGGTCATATCTTCAGTAAGTGTGAAGCTGTGCGTGCCGTCAGCAGCTAGGTTGGCCCTGAATGCTGCGCTGTTGCCCATGATTGCTCTCCCCTGTGTTTGAGTGCTATCACACAGCACCAGCCTGGTGCTAGCTGGACCAGATTAACAGTCCTGTGGCTCTACGGCCAGCAAGGCACTCCGATTATACTCAGAACAGAAATAAGCGCCCTGTTATACCTTTTTAAAAACTGCTTGCTTGTCTTTTGTTCAGCGTGTTGCATTATGTTGCCATCTTACATAGCTATAAGATTTTGCCATTGTATATATTGGTGTATGGTGGTGGGTTGACAGACTGCTGTGACCTGGTTTGAACTGCTCTTTAGGATTTATTTGGTTACATTCACTTGTCTGTCGGAAAGGAACAATTGGATTGGCTCAATATTGCAAAGCCAGGTTACCTTGCAAGCATACGTGCCTGCCATTTGTATTCATTTAGAAATGCCATCTAAATGTCAGAATCGGTCACCGTTAATTCTGTAATGAAACATTTCATTCAATCATGAAATCAAATGTCATAAATGCTTGTATTTCACTTCTAAAATTTCACAATTTTATCAAGTCTTGAAAAACAGGAGGTTTGTTCATTTTAGGCAATGTATTAAGCGGTGAAGTTATTCCAAACAATGCTTTTTCTTTTTGTTTTCTCTACTGTATGGGCCTTTTTCTGGAGGCCTACACAGGTCTCTACAGTTGGCCTCACAGAATGCATAGATGTTCCTCTTAGATAAGGAGAGCATCATTTGAACGTGACTGAATGAATCGGCTCTATTTCATTTGAGGCTTGTAGAAATCCCATTTAAGATACAGCTGTGCAGCAACATCTTTCACTCTTAGCCATGATTAGATTTTCATGATTAACTCCTTCAATCTCATCTACTCTCACATTAAACCAGCAGCTAGTTTGTGTACTGGTTTCAAAACCCTCATACCATAAAGATATTTTGAATAATTAAGCATTGTAGAAATTACAAGTAAAGATTTTTTAGTATTGCCTATTGTGCCTATTCTTTTATCAGTTAAAGTTAAAGCAGTACCTGAGGCAATCAACGCTTTGCAGCACTCAGATATTATCACAGTATGATTAGTACTCGCTGTGTTGCTTATTACAGGAAGCCAGTGATGATATGCTCAGAATCCTTATCGGATCATTTGCTTGGAAAAAGAGTTCACGAGAGTTGTCAGGGCATAAAACAGGGTTTAAATTCATTCATCAGTGTCCAGAATTCCATCCAGCCCATTACTACTGTGTGGAAAATACTATAACCTCAACTGACTGTCACCCTCCCTCAGGGCTTTTCACTACCTTCTCTCTTTTTCACAAAGCCTTCTCCCTCAAGACCCTGGATTAACAAGCTCCTGTTTTGCCAGAATATGAACGAGAACATGTCCAAATCTTGCGCCGTTTGAACAGACTATTCGTAGCTGTGACATAGTTTTTTCTGAATACAAGAGGGGAAATATCGGAGTGGTGTGAAAATTCGCAGTGTAAAGTGTAAAGTTAGTTAAAAATTTTGCTTCCTTTTATCAACTAGATACAACTCAAAAAAGAACAGAAAGGATTAGTAGATAATTATTTCCTCCAGTGCTGGAAGACTAGATGTGAGGAGGGGGAGTAGAAAAAGAGCACAGACGTGTCTCACAGCTGACTAACTGACCTGAAATTGCAACCATGGTTAACAGTATATATTATGAAAGTAGAGGAGTTTCTTTTACTATCAAACTTCAACTCTTAACAGGTAGCACCAACATATTTAAATTTAATTCACCCCAGCTCTAAGCCTAACCCCACCCATATCATTATTTTGACAAATTCTAAAAAAGTGGGCACGGGGCTGACGGGGGGCAGGGGGCGTAGATGTGTGAGGTAGGAGTTGTTCACTGACCGCAAGGGGCTCTTTGGAGGTGGAGGGCTTTTCCACTCCGTATCAATTCAAGCTGTTGGCTCCAGCCCCAGTTACGCCCGAAGCCGGAGCTCTCAGACCTGACCATATAGTTAGATTAGCACGCAAATGAATATAGCCTTGTGTTGCTATCGAGGTACCCGCTGCCATCTGCAACCACTGCCGAGCTATATGAGGGGGTGGAGGGAAAGAATGCAGTCTGGTTTTGCTTCAACAGCTGTATAAAGCACACGTCCGAACCACTGGGCCAAAATTGAAAAATGCTAAGTAGAGGGTTAAAAAAACATAGCGTTAACTCCAGTGGCTGATGAGTCTCTGAGTATATATTTGAAAATGAGCGCAGTTTCACAGACTCCAACTCAAGGATGGGTGCTGGGGGAGGGGGGCCACCCACCTCTGATTAGTTTTTTATATAAACTTCATGACATAAAGAAGTCTCAAACAGTTGACTGTATGTCAGCACTGGCCTTGCAAGATTCAGGATGATTTTAAAAAAAAAAGGATTTTTTTTCCAATGTCCTTTTCCATTTTCAAGAGAAACTACTGGTAAGGCTTTAAAGAGGTACTCAATAAATGTAGTTTAGCGCTTCCATAACATTAAGGAAATCATGATCATAACAGACAGATTAAATAACAGTGGTCAAAAGGCCAAGATATCCTGACTTTTTGTCCCCAGTATGGGTTAACTCCAAAAACACTGGATTCTAAGTGTCCCACAATGCACAGGCTGACTATTACTCCTCATGACATGTAAACTTGACTATTTGTAAAGTCAGTGAAATGCCATTTTAAGAAAAGCAAAAACATTGCCATGTTTTATTTTGGGATGTGGTCAACATTGCATCCCTTAGGTGCCACACACTTTTCACTTTTTGCTTTTTTCCTGGATTGAAACTCTTCCACTGTGATGTGTCTGAAAAAGCCCTTCTTTGATTAACTTAGAAGCAACATTACTGTAGTATGTCTCTTAGAATTACTTTTTGCTTTACCGTCTTTATTTTTACAGGAACAGTGCACATCAAGTAATGTTTCTGTTACTGTTACTGTTACTGTTCCTGTTCTGGTCAGCAGGTTAAGTTCTCATCTCTAATCCCTTGAGTGATAGTTTAAAAAAAAAAAAAAAAAAATCATTTCTGTGGACTCATTCCTGGTTTCTCTATGTTGTGCCCCCTATAGACTTCGACTGGAATCACTTCTGGTCATGGAGTCGCTTTGTGGACTACGTCCAGTGTGTGCTGGCCTTCACGCTGGTGGCAGCCTACATCACCTACCTCCTCCTGGACTCGGCGCTGTTTGTGGAGACTCTGGGCTTTTTGGCCGTCTTTGCTGAAGCGATGCTGGGAACACCGCAGCTCTACTGCAATTATCAGAACAAGTCCACTGAGGGCATGAGGTACAGATTCAGTACTGAACATCCTAGCTTTGTTACATTGATATTAACAGAGAATTCAATTTATTTTGGCCTTTAGCCTTTAAGAGCCACACTAGAAACAGATACAGTTTAAGAGCTATGGGTCAGGGTACGGAGAGTCACATTACTTTTGCCGTTACATGGTACACACTGTAGGCAACTTCCAGGATGCTCTGTTTTACTCTCAAAGGCAATGAGATATTTTCCCTATTTTAATTTTGGTTTTCACTATCTGCTCAAACACAGCACTATGCTAATATTTAGATTTCAAGAAAGGCAGAAAAAAGGCAATACTTAACTCTTAGTTATTTTCTTTCACATGTATCAGAAGTGGCCTTCGAAAGCTCAGTCAAAGAGGAGATTGGTTTGGTTATTAATTCCTCTATAGACTCAGTCATACAATATGAAACGTCACACTATGTTTCATATACTCACTTATATGCATTCAGAAAGTCTTAAAAATAATCAACACCGTTGAACTCTAAAAAAACATGTACATACGTCCAAAAGTCTGAGACCACTTTCCCAAGTGGTCTCAGACTTTTGGATCCCACTGTCTGTACATTGCTGCCTAAGCCCCCAAAGAGCTTGTTGTTAAATCTTAGAGTAACACTGTCTAATCAAGTCATTGATCTCACAACTCGGAGACACTGATGTTCACCTCTTCAATATAAAACCAAAAACTAATTTTAACATGATGCAGACACTGTTGGATAAAACATGTGCCTGGCTGGTGATTATCAAACTACACTATGCCCTGTTTTTGACTAGCACATAACACATCTTATCTAGTGATGAATGTAATTACTAGATATCCTTAAATATGTGGCCTCTGCTGTGTGAAGTACCACAACTGCTTGTTTTCCCTAAAGCTGAATATATTTCATAAAAGTTTAACGGCTTGGGCGGCATTATGGTGCAGTGGTTAGCACTGTCGCCTCACAGCAAGAAGGTTCTGGTTTCGGGGCTCGGCTGGGGTCTTTCTGTGTGGAGTTTGCATGTTATCCCTGGGTACTCTGGATTCCTCCCACAGTCCAAAGACATGCAGGTTAGGTTACTTGGTGACTCTGTAGGGGAGAATTTGAGCGTGACTGCTGACCTGTCCAGGATGTACCCCGCCTCTCGCCCAATATCAGCTGGAATTGGCTCCAGCTCCCCCGTGACTCTCAAAAGATAAGCGGCATAGCTGATGGATGGATGGATGAATGGAAAAGTGTAACAATTTCCTCAAAAATTAGCAGAGGCACTGTTTATTTCAGGCAAAGTATGGTGCCACCACTACAGAATGCTGGGGGATACCCTACAGTTTGTTTACAACGGTCTGTTTCTTCACTGAAATACCATGTGACTCACGGTATTTCACTGAGGCTCTGCATTTCTTTTGATAACCTTTTATTCATTTTAGGACTAGCAGATGCATGTAATCATTATGTCTCGTGTCATCAATCCATACGGCAAAAAAATAGAGGTTTTCTTCTTTGCCAGTGCCCCATCAATTTATTTTTTGTTTTGCCTCCAACGTTTGAGTATTTTCGTATGGTTTTTCTATCTAAACTTGATTACACAATGTTTTTTTCAAAATGTCACACCAGCTAGTGTATTCTGCGTCATTTCATGTCTTATTCGGACTTTTTGGTTTGTTGATGTAGGTCATGGCTGCCGTCACAATGTGAGAATTTGCTCCTAAATCTGACACTGCCAGAATTTTGGTGCTAGCTGTCTCCGGTTTCCCAAAGTCCAAATCACCTGTCAGTGGACATGTCTCAAAATGAGATCCAGGACCTACATTTTGGATTGATGACCCAAGATTTTACCAAATTTCTCTCATTACTATCAACTTTTCCACAGACAGCCAGGTTGCAATTGCGAAAAAGTTTGTGACTAAGTAAGTGACTCAGTACTGAGAGTACAAGTGATGGACAGTGTGTGGCATTCTGTGTGCTTTTCGAATCTCAGACAGCCAAAATCTCACAGTGTAAACACCCTATGAATCCAGAGACATTATTTACTGTCTCTATTTTTTTAAATATTTGGGGTTTAAAGGTAATCTACCAAGAGTCATTCAGATGGAAATCAAAAGAAAGCTCCTTGTATAGTGATTAGTGATAATGTCTTAATCCTGATGAGTGCTGTTTTTATTTATGAGTGCCCCCTCGGTCACAGGCAGCATTGAAGGTGTGTTGCACTGTAACACACACTTGTGAGTAATGGCTCCAGATTATATTGTCTCAGATATGATCATTAACACTGACACATGCTTATTAAGTATTTCTGGCACCTGTCAAGCAGAAAGTAAGCACAGGGCTCCCAACATCTATTTATTATGCTAACATGACAACTGGCCCTCTGAAGTTTCTCTGAAATCAATATCGAAATGAGATATTCTGTCTTGCTGTATCTTTTGCTGATGTATTATTTTGGCTCATTATCATTGATTTGCATCAAGTCTCAGTCTGTAATTAGAGGCTTTGATGTAAAATTGATTTTAGAAAGCACATTTTAAAAAATCTATGCTGGTAGCTTTCTGAGCTGTAGCTTATAAAGTAAACTGCTTTTCCTAATGTATACACAACTTTAATTGTATAGCACTGCAGTCAATGAAAAACAATGAGAAATAAATAGATTTAAAAAGAACCCAACAGCACATTAATATGATTTAAGAATAGATACAGGGTAAAAGAAATATGATAAAGAGAAATGTTTAAGTTGTAAAAAAGTAATTGTAAAGATTAAACAGATAACGTATTTATTAAAAGATGTGTATGTTTGAGATTGTCCACATAACAAACAGGCCTGATTGAAAAGCTTTCTCACAATCTGTGTCCTGCCTCAGAGCAGTGCGTGGCCCCCCTCCCTCTCTGTTTTCTGCAGCAGACAGATAACAGAGCTCCAGCAGGGCTGCCTGTCCACTTAACCGGCCATGACAACCCCCACACTGGGCCTTTCCATACCCTCTCTGTACCATGCCTTATTTATATTTTTTGGTTAGTTTTTTTTTGTACATCCTATCCATTGTCCATGAAGCTGTCTACAGGATGTGCTTACGGAAGGAATTCACCTCCCTTATACTAGCTGCAATGCTTTCTTGTCTATTTCAAGTGTGTGTGCCACTTCCATGACGGACTTCTCCCTGTATGACTGTTGAGGCCTCTAGAAAAAGTACTGTTGCTTTTATTCTGAAGGACTGACAACAAAACCGAATGATTGCCAGTGATGTTTCAGAAATAGCCCAACAATTTTCTGCTGTCTAAAATGAGACTAAAATGCACAGCTAACAATACAAATGATTTAGAAATGAAAGGCAATATTGCCAATAACTGTTTTTATTATGTCCCTTGTTTTTATGTGGATTATCTCCTAAATCCCTTATAGTATTTTACAGCTGCTTTATGCAAAACTACAGAGGGAAAGAGCAAAAGTGACTTTTTTAATTCTTCCCTAAAAGTTGTTGATCTAACGATGCTCATGGTTTCTGTTCTAACAGCTGGTGCAGTTCAATACTATAGCAAACCCTTCTTTAGCAGCCACTTTGTCAGAAATACACCAGAAGAGGCCTATCTGTTACCAGCGCAGCCAAACAAAGTCATATTGTTCCAATAAAGAAGTCAGTCAATGTTGAGTTTGCATTAGCAGTAACCTAATACAGCTCTGACACAGTGTAAAGAGAGTGAACAGTAAACGGTGAGGTTGATATCAGTGAGATAAAATTAATGCGTCATTTCCCGTGAATCCCTCGTGCTTAGGTAGGCAATCTGAATCCAGCACAGGAATGGTGGACCCTGCTACTAACAATTAAAACTACTGTATTGAGAGGGAATTACTGAACGTGAAAAATTTAAATGGCTACAAGAGAAAAAATGCAGAATATAAATAGTATCAGAAGCTGGGTTTGATTTCATGAAAATCTTAAGCAATCTAACTTTAAATACAAACTGTAAATAAGCTTAGACACAAGATACTGCCCTTACATACAGAGAGCAAAGCACTAAATCATGTTGTGAGTTCTCAGAATACAGCCTTCTATCCGCTCATTGTTACAGAGCATAGAGACAACTCAATCTATGCCACGTGCTGGAAGGGGCATTTTGTCTGAGTTTAAAAACATGGCCTTGGTGAGGAGCTTTGCAACATAATTGACTTCATCATAGCTGCCATTTATTTCAAATATATGACCATGATTACAGGAAAAAAGGGAAAATGAAATAACATTTCCTTCATTTTGAGTGCTGTCAAAATGTCACAATGTGCTACTTATATTACAGTGGTGTAAATTGTCATACGTTTCCAGCATTACACGCTAATTTGTTCTAGATGGTTAGACTTACAAGTTATTTAAATATCTAAGTTTTTGGTGCCCAGTATGCAATAAAGTACAGTCACAATCATCATTTTGCCTTGTATTGAATGTGGGATTCACTGTAGTGTTAAGTCTAACCTACCGTAATACCCAGACAGTATGAAACATTTCACTTCATTTCAGGTGTTTGTCTGTTCTTACCCTGCAACATATTCTCCCAGCCTTGCCAACAGACTGCCACAGAAGGCAGAGCACATTGTCGTTTCCAGTTCTGTTTATTGTTTGTGTCCTCCCTCTGTGCACAACCTGTTGAGTCTGGCAAGCTGTTGCTAGGTTACTTTACCTCAGGACTTCCTTCAAGGTGTTTGTGTGTTTGTGTGAGTGTATGTGTGTGTGTGTGTGTGTGTGTGTGTGTGTGTGTGTGTGTGTGTGTGTGTGTGTGTGTGTGTGTGTGTGTGTGTGTGTGTGTGTGTGTGTGTGTGTGTGTGTGTGTGTGTGTGTGTGTGTGTGTGTGTGTGTGTGTGTGTGTGTGTGTGTGTGTCTTGTGTGTGTGTGTGTCTTGTGTTAGTGTGTGTGTGGGGGGGTCTAGTGCAAGGATAGGAGGCAAAATCATTTATATATGAGGTTGTTTGTTGCTTTCAAAGTACATTTTTTAAGGTTAGGTCTTGGGTGCATGGTCAGGATTGGGTTAGTTTTTGAGCTGGGGCTATTTTTAGTTATGCAGGAGTGAGAGGTAAGGGAATGAATGAATGGATGTGTGTAGGTGTGAATGAATAATCGCACACGTGCATTTTGCACAGACAAAAACAAACAGACAGGAGAGGTAAAGCAGAGTGCCCTTTCTTCTAAGTGCCTGGAACAAAACACAAAAATAATCAGATCCCATGCAGCACATCTGTGTGGAAAAACATCACACTGACTTCCCTCCAGTTAATGGCCCAGCCGGTGTGCCCCCATTTCAACTAGAGTAACGTTTTAAGTGTTTTACTACTTCCCAGTACTTGCATTTCCAGGCTTGCAGTAGGATGCTTCAGCACCTCATTCACCCAGGGGATGGAGTAAGAGCAAGGTAAAAGTTGACAGTAGAATGAATCATATTTGATGTCCTCAGTGGGTATATAGACCAGAACTGCACCATGACAGACTGTCAGCCAGGCAGCAGCAAAGCAGTTTTTAATTATGAAATACGGATGGAGTTCAGAGAGGGCGGTGAGTCTTGCTTTTGTCCCATTAGGATGTTGTTGAAGGAATTTGGCATTTGTCTGATGTGAATTCACCCCCAGGATTTCTGTTAACCTCAACAATGCAGTTTGACGGCAGTAACTGCCCTGTTCCCATAATGGGTCCTTTGAGGTTTACATTAACGACACCCATAAATTGCTAATGTGATGACAGCGCTATTTTCTGTCCCATCCAATTCCCAACACCGTTTGACCCCTAGTGTCATTTTACCACTCTTCTTCTCCTCTTCTCCGGTTTAACTTGTTGACAAGATTTCCATATATTCACATATGCAGTTTACAGTCATGAAGTAAGTGTACGGCAGATTTACCATTCAAAGATTCATATTAATTTTCGAAACAATAGGTCCATGATTTTAGTCAGAAGCTGACAAAACCAAGCTAGCTAGCTAGTTAACTGGCTAATTAACATTAGCTCTGTGAGTTGTTTGCAAAAGCAGGGTCCTACATATGCAGTTTCTTGGCAACATCATGCTGAAAGACTGTGACTAAAGCTAATGTTGTATGTCCAAGGCAAAACGTCAGCATCCTCGCCAGTCAATTATAATTATGTAGAAGATAGAAATAAAGGAGCAGGTAGAGCCACAGGGTTTTGCCTGGCTCAAAATGAGGCGGAGGTGGTACCATCCTGATCATGTGCGCACACGTGCAAGTGTACCACTCCTTCAGTTGGTTCAGGTTGGTGAGGGTTGATTACGTATTGTGATTGGCCAGTGAGCCCAGTCCCAGAAGAGGCACGCAGCAGACTCTCATCTGCACCCTGAATGACAGGCACACAGAGAAGGCCGGTAAAGAGACAGACGGGGATGGTAAAAACTTTATGGATTTTTTTCGCGGCCCACCAGTCCACTACAATATCTCCCAGGGCTCCCGATGGCCAGTCTGAGTATGGATGATGTCTGCACTGTTTCCCCTGCCCCCCTGATTCTCCTCCTCGCCAACTTGCCTCGTAAAGTAATCGCTGATTCTACAATGCACATCTGCAAAGCTGAAAACATTACACTTATGGGATATAACGTTAATTTAGGAAAACTTTTTAAGAAATTGGACCTGCATGTCAATATTCACCTGTTTGAACAGCCATGAAATATCAGGGCGCTGCCTGACACATTCATTCTGTAGAGGAAAAAAAACAGATGCTCTTAGTTTGGAGAAACTTACTTGAGGAAAACTGCAGCTATTTTCTTCCTCTTTAGCAGTTTTGGGAGCGCCTTTACCAGTGCACTGTGCTGATTACAATACAGCGCCACCACATCGCCGTGATAACGCAACTGCAGTTACTAATGACAGAAATCCACCGAGTCCAGCCCTTGTTAGAAAATAATCTTTTCAATGAACCCATCAGAGTTTTGTCGAGAGCTGGAGGCGGCATGAAATTTAATGGATAAATTCATAATTCTCTATGCAGGAAAAACCCAGAGCTACTCAGCCGTTGTATTATAGTAGCTTGTGATAAGGGAAACATAAGCATTCCCAAATGCAATAAAGAACAAGACACACTAACATGGGCCTAAACTCTGATAGCATCAAAGACCAGTAGGGGCATGTTACACAGTGGCTGTGTCAGCCCTGAGCAGGGCCTTTTCTAACATAACCCGTGACCTCACAAAGGAATGTTTTTAGCTAGTGTTAGCTAACCCTTGGAAGTAAGGCTCAGTTACTACTGCAGGTTGTTAGATTGTTAGCCAGACATGCTAACATTTGCAGCTTTCGTTATAGCAGACAAACACTCTGTTTAATCCATTCTTTACACTTTTGCTCATTTGGTTTTAGTTTTGAAAATGCTTTAAAAGAGAGACCACTCTTCTAACTTTTGAGATAGCAAATACTGCCCTAACTACAGCTCCATGCACAACACTTTAGCATGTGCAGCCTGTCTCCTGCGGCTCTTCATCTAACAGCTCACTGTGGCTGCTCCTTCTTGTTCCATTACTCTCTGCAATATTTCAAACTGATCCACTAGCAAAAAATGCCGAAAATGACTGTTGTCTTGTTTTGTAAATGCATTTTTGATGAACGATGGCAGTAAGTGCTAAGCTCACTGACAAACACATTGAATTTCCTATAACTACTTCATAATGAAAGTCAACGCGTATCGCCAGCTAAAGGCTTTTAATGTGAAGCTGCAGCAGTAAGAAAGGTTTGGGTTGCATTAGCAGTAACTTAATACAGCATTTTTTCTGGGAATGTCGCCACAGACACCCAGTCCGTAATACTGCAAATATATAAATATTGCAGTATTTTCATCAGTGGGCCATAGGCTCAGTCACCATTGTATTATTTCATTCAGTGATAGAGAGTGAATTAATATTAATTTAATTAAATGAAAATCTTCAAGATTTCTGCTTTAAGCTCAGACAACCATTTTTTGTTTGTCTTTTCACTCCTTCCAGTTGTTGTTGTGGTTGTTGGCACAATCTCAAGCCCAAATTTCACCCATATTTGGACAGTTAAAAAAACAACACCCTCTACGTTTTTCATGCTATAAAGCAATCCAGACACTTTGTTTTGGTTGTCATTACATTACAAGACTCAGGAGTAGATTCTGCCGAAAGTGAAGTCTGTTACCTGGCCAATATATGCTTCCGCTTACCTTAACCTGACCCAAACCTTAACCTGACCCTCACCAGTTATCTCTGCCTATTCCGCCACCTTGGAACCTAATGCTCACCATTCTGTTCTACGCATCAACCCATGGGCCCTGCCTTTTTTCAGACTTGGGTTATTGCACTGCACTCTCATGCAGTTATCAATCCCATACAGCTCACATACAGTCACTGAAAGTACAGACCTCTGATTTTACAGCTCTTCCATCCGCGAGAAATAGAGAAAAAGTGGAGTCTTTCAAAAGGAGAAGCGTCATGATTCACTGAATAAACAGATATCAAATAATTATAAGCTTTGGAATGATATAAAATGCTGCACAGAAGCCCGGAGAGGCTGTCTATGTTGTTGGGAATAGGCTTGTTTGCTTACCTTAATTAGTTGTAATTTGCCTCAGACATTAATTTTACTTTTTAATAAGTCTCCTAGCATATAATTAAAGAAAAAAAAAAAGTGAAACAAAACCAAGCGTCTCTAGTGCTCGCTGTGTTATTATGGCCCAATTTTTAAATTTCTATTATTTTTTGTTATTTTTATGTTTTTGTTTTAGGTTTGTTCGTTTGTTTGTTTGTTTGTGTAAGTCGACATAATTTAGAAATTTTCCTGAATCCCTTAACTAGGCGAAACTCGATTTGGAACCAAGAGAAGCATCTCAGCCAGAGCCACCATTAAAAACTTGTGAAGACAGATAATGAATGGAGGACATTAAACCAGATGGAATGTGTGTGTGTGTCTTTGTGTGTGTGTGTAGTGAGAGGGGGATGAGAGGGTGTTGAAGGTTTTGTGTTAATAGTTTTCAGGTTGCTGCTATTATAAGCCGATCCTGAGCCTGAAGAGCCAGAGGTACATACTGATACTGACCAGCCTGCCATAAAACAAATAAAATACAACAACACAGACAGAGCACACACACATGCACACACACAGAAAAACACAAAATAGGCAGATGGGACATCCAGACGCCCAACTGCAGCCTTATAAGGCTTGTCGTCTTGAGCTGTATCGCAGTATGCTAGATAAGAGTGCCAGAGCCTTATTTAGCCTGTCGGCCGCTGTCTCTCACACACACACACACACACACACACACACACACACACACACACACACACACACACACACACACACACTCACACTCACACACACACAGAGCTACGTGCTGGTATAGATGTGTATTGACTACTGATGGTGCTGGGCCGTCACCCCTGTGGCTGGGCTGTGGAACAGAGCAGCTTCAGCTCCTTGCAGCGGATCTCTGCAGCTGGAGAACCTTCAGATCATATGTCCAACCCATCCGCCCACCATCTGCTCACATCACTCAGGGGCCTGCTTTCTCTCTCTTGCAGTAGGTGAAAATGAATCAATTTGTTTCAATTCCTTCACGGTGAAAGTTCTGTTGAGATTTAGGGATGGAAGCGAAGTCTAATTTTGTGAAGGAATGGCTTTGCTTTGTGTATGCTGTGTATTTTTCCCAAAAAACAAATTAAACATAATTCTACAAAGGCAATAGACAATAAGGACCACAGGGAACTGCAAAATAAATTTGAAAAATTGGCACAGACTCATAAAACAGTTGTTGCACAAAAAACTAAAAATTAAAAGATAAATTAGGTTACTTTTTAGGGGAAACTCTAAATTGCAACAAAAGTGCTTCATTCACAAAATAATAAGGCTCCTACAGCCCAGGCTGTCTTTTTTTGAAGAAAATTGATAAGTTGGAGCGAAGGCACAGCAAGAGTTTCAAACCACAGACATCTGCAAATATTACTAGTACAATGATGCACAGTCTTCTATCAATACCCCCAGTACTGTGTAGAATGAAACTACACAAGACTATCAGGGTAACCATTCAAAATCCAGTTTTCCACTTGAACTTCTTCTTAAAGAATAGGTGCGTCATTCTCAAAACAATACCCACATACCCATATGCACATTGAAAGAGTTATTGTTTCTCTTGCCCCTTGTTTGGACACGCAGGGATTCCTTCAAGAAATTTCAATATAGGTGATGGTGGAAGTTGGTGTTATTCAAACCTGAGCTTGTCCTCTGTGGTTGCATCAGTGCATCAAATGGATGTACAAAAGTTTATATACATTATCCCAAAATCCATCCTGGCATATTTGATACATCTTTGGACACTGTGATTTCTCAAAAAAAAAAAGAAAAGTTCTGTGGGAATTTTATATGGGTTTTGAGCCTTCAACGATTGTTTTTTAATAATTTCCCTCTCAACTCCTAATTATTTCCCCTCCCAGTTTCAACGCTTTGTAGAAGGTGCATGGTGATTCAGTGGTGGACTCTCCCTTACTTCCAACATGTACTCACTGCTGTAGTAGAGTAGTTTAGCATCAGAATCACAGCTGAATCCTACAAGAGACATTAACTAAAATGCTTAACAGCTAGAAAGAGACGAGAAGATAAAGAAAATGAATAGCTCTATACTACAGATTGTGCTACATACATGACAACATAGCAAAAAATAACTCCTTATTGAAAAAAATATTTATACGCCAAATGCACTTAGCCTCCTTAAAAGTGGATTTTGGTTCACAGTGGGATTTAGCCCTGTAGTTTTTTTTTTTAATCCAAAATGGCTGAATAGCTTCTGTGTCATATACTACGTGTGTGTGTGTGTGTGTGTGTGTGTGTGTGTGTGTGTGTGTGTGTGTGTGTGTGTGTGTGTGTGTGTGTGTGTGTGTGTGTGTGTGTGTGTGTGTGTGTGTGTGTGTGTGTGTGTGTGTGTGTGTGTGTGTGTGTGTGTGTGTGTTTACCATCTGTAGTAGCTAAGTCATTTCCCAAGTTTTACTGGTGCAACCCATTTCGGTAACTGAACTAGCTAGAAGTTGCTACGATTTTTACATACAAACTTAGTAATGGATTAAAATAGCTGGTACAACCCAGTCCTGTACCACACTTTTACTACTGTAAAAACTGTATCTGTATCACCCACTTCACCACCTACTCTACTTCTCCTCCTGTGTCAATGTTACTTTTTCAGAGTATTTTTATAACCTAAAGCAGTTCTAAACACCTTTAGTTCTTTGCCAGTTTGTTCATCTTAGCATAAAATAGCCTATAAATAAATCCTCTAGTCTGTGATTTAACTTTCAATGTGTCTTTTTCATATTCAAAGCAATACAAGGCCATTACAAAGCCAGTGCTTCTATACAATGCAGCTGCACAGTGCAGTTCTACTTCTCCACCACCATCATTTGCACTCAGAGATCAGTGTGCTTTCTCACTGCTTCCTTCTGTGCCTCAAAGAAGATGATAAATAAGTAGCAAGACATGTCCGTGCCCTGTTCCCCAGTCCTCCCTGTGTTACCTCTTATTAGGGAGCCAGCGGAGGAATTGATCAAACATGAATCCTGCCTCTCTCATCATTACCTGCAGGTACACATCGTCATAACTCACACAGCAGCCGCTGAGGAATGGGGAGGAGGAGAGGAGGGGGGATGGAGGAGGGAGGGTCTCTTTCAGAGCTAACAAGCTCCTTTCTGAGAGAGAGGAGTGTGAGGACAGCAGGCAGGAGGGAGGCAAATGCAAACAGGTATTGAGAGACAAGGAGATGGTGGAAGAACGTGGTGGGAAGATGAATGGACGGAGAAAATGAAAAGTGTTGTGGAGAGTGAGCTTATGAAAAAAGAAAAAGTGTGTGAAAATGGAGGCCAGAAGGGACATTTGGAGAGGCTGCAGGGAAACGGTTGGTAAAAAGTAAGAAGTGAAAATAATGAAAAAGGATTTTTTTTTTTTTTTTTTTTAAAGGGAAAATAAGCAAGTTTTGCACAAATTGGCCTTAGAAATGAAGAAGGCTAAGGTGAAGCTGGAAGCATGAATAATGCAAGAGGAGATTTGGCTGCAAAGCTTTGCCCCGAAGAGGCTAAAAGACAGACAAACAAACAGTTGGGGTTACACTAAGCCCAGTGGAGTGGGTAGGGGCACTAGATTACCTCTCATCCATTCTTTACATCTGTTAAGAAAGCTTATAGAAAGGGAGAGAATCTGCTAACACAAAGATTCGTCCTGCTTCATTTATCATCATACCATCATGTTTCACCTGTTGCAGGTCTCAAATCGTTGTTCTATGAAATTTTTATTTCAGTATGTTCCATCAAAGGATCCACAGGGGTCAGGAATTTACGGGTAACACCTGACCCCACTATGTTTAATGTTTATGAATTTATTTTGAGATTTTGATTGCTTTGATTGATCTGTTTGATATCATTGGAATATTAAATTGAATGTGGTGAGATATGTCATGAACATCAGCCTCTGGTAAAATGTAGAACACACAGCTGTTGAGAATAAAGGTTATGAAACGGACTACATGGATCTCTCCATTACCTTTTCACTCACCTCTAAAGTGTTGCACTTAAAGGGTCAGGAAAAGGCTGACTTGTCCAAGAAGACTTGAAGCTGTAATTGCTGCCAAAGGGGCTTCTACAAAGTACTGCATTAAGGGTCTGAATACTTTGGTAAAAGTGAGATCTCATTTTTGGATTCTTAACAAATCTGCAAAAACCTCTAGAAGCATTTTTTCACTTTGTCATTATGGGTTATTGAATGCAGATTGAGAGTCAAAAATGGCAATTTTATCCATTTAAAATTAAATTTACAACTAATGATCTAAGTGCGCAGAAAATAAAAAGCGTCTAAATACATTCTAAAGCCAGTGTAATTTCAACAGCATCGCGTCTTTCCAGAACAGTTATCATATGTAGCATTTGGCAAGGCCAGAGTAACAGGGACACTAATTTTAGAAAGTGATGAAGATAAATGCTTTAATAAAAACTGATTTTTCCATTGATTGATCCAGTGTTACCCACCTTTGGGTGCCTTGAGGATGGGCCAAAGGAGCCACAATTTAAAAAAAATATTCTGCAGCTAAGGCTAGTGACAATAGTTTGCGATTGCCAGTTGTCATAGTAACACAACACGTTTCCAGCACTCAAGTTTTATTAACCTCTGCTAACCAGTTCCTGGGGGACACCCTGTATTCTCTTGGGTTGGATGCAGAAATCTGGACTCTGGACGTCTCTGGACATCTCTGGACAAATAAAACCAAGGCTATCTTCTATGGATAGATACCACTGAATATAAGCCATTCCCTTAAATTCAGAGTAGCACTTGGCTCAGTGACAAAAACAAGTCCTACAAAGCTTAATGGAATAGTGCTGACTAATCAAACCGACATGCTTGAGTGAAAGGATTTCAAATGTCTCAGCATGTGTTCGTATTGTTGTGGGCCAGTTGCTTTAGAAAGCACATCTGATAAGTCCTGTGTGTGTACGTGTGCACACAGGTGCATCGTAGACACAGTGCTGGCTGAGTCTTTTCTTTGTCCGCATTGCCTACATGTATTCCTCCTCAAGCGAAAAATAAAGGTTTTCGAAAAAAAAGGTCAAACACAAGTGAGATTTGATAGGTGTGTTGAAGCTGTCAGGAACTGGTACAGAAAACACCCATAACCTCTAGCTGCAGCACTTTTAATGGAACTTTTAGAATACTTTTAGAGGTGATGTCCCCATATTTCCTGAGTGCAGTGGTATAATGTGTTTTTAAATATTTTTGGAGAGTATGACATGTACAAAAAGTTGTGTGTTTGGACCCCGGGGCTTGGTTCTTTTCCTGTGTTTCATCTCTCCTTAGACTTCCTCTTGCATCTCATTAGTTGAGCTCACAGTGCTTCTCAGTGCCAGTGAGAGGACAAGGATTATGCCTAACGGAACTTTGCCTTCACAAATCACATGGGCACTCCAGTTGCTTCTAAAACAATAACTCTTTCATGTTACTCTAAAACTCACCCTGGATTGTCTCATGAGTCACCCTATGAACAGCCAGCTCAGTGGTTGCCAGAAACTATCATACAAGTTTTATAGTTAGAAATGGGCCTCAGGATGTAGAGTTGATGAGAAGCCTGCACCCTGAGAGGATTCATTAGTTCAATTTCCCATGGCTGTTATTGTGGCAAATTTCCTATTCCCTTCTTGCCTGAACTGAGATTGCATTTCTCTGACCTCTTTTCCCTACTGTCATTAACATCCACTCTTGGCGACCAAATTGGATTTAGATAAGAATATAGCCCACCAAAACCAGGTAGAAAAGTATCAAAGATGCAGTAAAGGTCTGGTCAAGCAAGGTCTGGTTGCAAGATGCTATAGCTAAATGAACATTTATGGTTGGTGGGTGTTTGATATAAAATAAATAAATAGTTATGAAATTAATAATCACATAAATAAATCCTGTCAAATATATAAATGAAACTGAGAAATGTTTAATATATTAGTACAACTTTTCTCATTACTATAAAATGTTAATTCGTCATTCTTATTATCATAATATCATTTGTTGAGTTTTATTGGAGTTGTTGGAGTTATAAACATTTTTATTTCAACATACCTCTTTTCAAAGGTTTAGCCAGTTAGCTGTTGTTAGCTAGAGCCAACCCCAGTTGGGTTGTGAGGGAGAGGGAGAGAGAGAGAGAGAGAGAGATATGATGATGATATTATTATTATTGTTATTATTATTATTATTATTAAGACTGAAAAAAGAAAAACAACAATAATAATAATTGAAGCATTGGGTGTTGAGCAGGATCATGGGGGCAATACTTGGTTTGCAGTCACAGATCAAGACTGTGCAGCACCAGGGGGAGAAATAAATGCAGAAAGTGACAGGAAGAGAGAGGAGAGAGACAAGAAAGCACAAAACTACGGTATAGACAAAAAGCTGAGTTCTTATCAAGCATTAATGGAATATGAATGCATATGCATGTAGAGGAAGAGGAAGAGGAGGAGAAAGGAGCTTGGTGCATCATGCGAAGTCCCACGGTAGTCTAGGCCTATAGCAGCATAACTAGGGGATGGTTCAAGCCAAGCCTGAGCTGCCCTAAATAAAAGCTTTACCAAAAAGGAAGCTTTTAAGCCTACTCTAATACGTGGAGAGGGTTTCTGCCTTTCGGACCCAAACTGGAAGATGGTTCCACAGGAGAGGAGCCTGACAAATGAAGGCTCTGCCTCCCATCCTACTCTTGAAAACTCTAGGAACCACAAGTGAGCCTGCGTTCTGGGAGTGCAGTGTTCTAATGGGGTAATAGGGTACTATGAGCTCTTTAAGATACGACTGTGCCTGACCATTAAGGGCCTGGTAAATAAGGAGGAGAATTTTAAATTCTGTTCTGGATTTTACAAGGAGCCAATGCAGCGATGCTAATACAGGAGAGATATGATCTCCTTTCCTAGTTCTCAGGACTCGCACTGCGCGATCTGGATCAGCTGGAGTCTATTTAGAGACCTGTTGGGACAGTCTGATGATAAGGAATTGCAATAATCCATCTTAGAAGTAACAAAGCATGGACTAGTTATTCTGCATCTTTTTGAAACATGATGTGCCTGATTTTTGCCATGATGAAGTCATTACTACTGGGAGCTATATCAATGCATGGATCAATAGGGCTATGACTGTCAGCCTGGCTACAGTGCTGACAAGAAACCAAGGGTTGTTTTCATTTTCCTCTATTAAAGATGAGTAATACGCTCCTCTGGCATTACAGAGGTCCTTCCTATATGTTTTAAGACTATTTGCAAGGCTCAGCGGGATTCTTCCAGTGTGGTAGAATGCCATATCCTTTCAAGGTTTCGCGTAGTTTGCTTTAATATGCAGGTTTGGGAGTTAAACCATGGAGCTAACCTCTTTCGTTTTATTATCTTCTTTTTTTAGAGTTAACTCTAGTAAAAAGGTTATGAAAATAGGAATGATAAAATGTTCTTATCAGTAAAATTTTAGTCCTTTCTGTTCTAGCAATGAGTTTTAATCAGTTTTCTTTATTCATCATCCCTTCTTTTACTCTTTCCTCCCAGTATCAAGATGGTGCTGATGTGGGCCAGTGGCGACACCTTTAAAACGGGCTACTTCCTGCTCACCCAGGCTCCCGTGCAGTTCTGGACATGCGGCCTGCTGCAGGTCGGCGTGGACATCGCCATCCTTTTCCAGGTTTACTACTACAGCCGCTACCCACAAAAACCCATCTCCCACACTGTCTCCCACACCACCAGTGCCAAAGCCCTATGAGAGCCTCTGCAAGCTCCCCGAGGACACTCAAAAACAGCAGTGAGGAAAACCCTTTTAGAGGAGCTGTGGACATGTATAAACATACATGAGAACCAAAGTACTTTGAGATGATGCAGGCTGCTCACTGTCATCTCTGAAGATAAATAAAGACACATACACACCCAATAAGTCATGAACATACACAGACACTTGGTGGTTTTGGTGTCTTCGGCAATACCTGGAGTACACTTGTTACACACACACTCAATCTTTTTAGTTTGTTTATTATCCTACTGACTTCCTCTCAATTTGACAGTATGCTTGTGTCTTGGAATGCAGACTTCTCAAAGAATATATCCTTGAATCAGCCTGTGCATGTGGAGAATATTATGCACATACCTGAATAAACTGTAAATGTATGCACTGAAATCTGTGCTCAAGGAAATGTGGACCAGCTTTTTTTGTCCACATACGCTGATGATTGTTGCATGGACCCTCTGCCTTAAAACACACACTTTCAAACATGGCTTGCTGCATTACCAGCAATATAAATGTATAAATCAATCAAAAAAAAATCTTGGTATACAACATTACTGAATGTACAAAATGGCATTTGCTATTTAGTTGTTTTTTCCCCCAACACAGTGGAGAAATGCTGGTCAGTCTACCGCGTGTTGGACAGATGGTCACCATTTGCTGTGACACATGGGCTCAATCCTTGTGAAATGAAACTGTAAGAAACTAGAAGCAATCAAACTACCAAAAGAAGAAAAATCCCAAAGGTGTGGAGTTGCAATACATTGGCTTCTAAAACACAATTTGTCATAAACATTAGAGGCCTTCAGACTAACGGAGAGATGAGAAGAAAGAACTTGTGTTGAGTTGTAGGAAACATCATGAAACATCAACATCATCAGGACCAGTGTTTGACCTGCATGGGCTGTCTAAAAGCTAATGCCAACATTTTTGTACTTAAGCTGTTGATGACATTTTGTTTATAATTTTGATCATTTTCATGCCAGAAATTCCAAAAACCCTGCAGGAATCAATTTAGATCCAAGATCCCAGTATTCCTAAGGTGCATTCAGACTGAAAACAAAGTGAAGTTTAGACAGTGTGCAAACACGCATACACGGTCATTGAAGCAAGTGAACATAAATTTACTCTGGCACAAGGACAAGTCATCGTGAGTTAGAATTTAAGCCAAACATTGCTTTTGCGATGGGTTGATGAATCCACTCCATAAAATTACAGGGATCAGAGGAAAGAAAGGGGAGAGAGACTGGAGTAAATAAAAGAACTGGGGTTCCTGCTGAATTCTGAGATAAGGGTATGAGCTGTCACACAAACACAAAACAGACACACTCTACACACACACACTTGCTGTGTAGGGTGCTAGCTAGTAACAGCTAATTTCTGTACTGTCAGTTTTATAATGTCTGTCTGGGGCAAATAAAGAGCGATTGCAAAAAACACTCAAGTGGTCAAATTACCCCAGGTGAAGTTTAGCTTCTCATTCAGTCTGAACACACCTTTAGGATGAAAACAGCATTTATACCACAGGATCATGATGGAATTGTCACGGAATAGATTTCGATAAATTTGCACCTTCGTGAAAGATAACTCTGGTTCATTACAACTTGGGTCTTGTGCTGCAGTTATGTAATGTTGGCAGAATGAGAAGAACAGACAAACCTAGAGTTATCCAAGTAGGGATTATCCACGCAGTCAGTTAGCTGCTTTTGCTACTTTTGTACTGTGTATAGCTCCTTTCTAAATTAACTGAATCAACTGTGAGATGTGTTAAGTTAATATAGGATTTGATTAGAAAGTAACTTCCAGCATTGTTGCCTTTGCAGCCATTTTGTCACCACTTTGTTGACACCTCTTTAGTTCCTTTTCATCAAGTGGGGATATCATAGCCGTCAAAAAATCCCCAAAACTTCTGACTTGGAATTATCGGAGGAGGCTGACGTTGGCCTTTTTTTCCCCATTTTTCTGCTCGGAATTACAGTCTGAACAGTATGAAGTAGAAGTGGCATTATTTTAGCAATTTTGGCCATTTGTAATAACATTATACCCAGTTATTTGCTAAAACCCAGGAATGCATCAGCGAAAGAAGTCCTAGAGTCTCAGCAATTATGTTGGAGTTGCCTATAAAAATAATGAAATAAGACCCAAGTTGTAATGAACAAGAATTATCCTTTAAGAGAGGTTCAGTTTGAAGACTGATATTTCTGAATATGCTCTCTTTCTTCACCACCATCATATTGCCAGTGGATAACACTGACTGGCCAGTATATTATTTATATTGTAAATCCAATAACATCCCCTGATATCCATGATCATGACTCCATTTCACTGTGTGCTTCTTTGGGCCAGTCGTACTCACCATTTTGTCCTAAGAAATTAATTTCCTGTTCAGAAGGACAAGCAGTCACATAATGCAGCCACAGTGAAGATTTTCCTTGCTATTGTTGTTCTGTAATGTTTCTCTGGGGAGGGAAGAAATGCCAAACCAGGAGGTGTACAACTGTCAGGCCTTCAGTGAACTGTGTACCAGAGCAGACCTGATTCTGTCCTCCTCTTCTAAGCCTCAAGAAATGGAAACTTCCCTTTTGTTCCACTGGGTTGGCAGGAGGTTCTTTCTCCTCTTTTTAATATTAAAAAAGACATTGTGGATGACTCCATGGTATCTTAGTGGTGGAGGTGCACTTTTTATGTTTACACCTATTTAGCAACTATTTATTTTCTGTTTTTGGGTTTTTTTTTTGGTTTTTTTTTTTAATAATCTTCAAATGTCAGTGTAAGGTACACTATGCCTGTTTTTTTATTCAGACTGCAGTTAGGGTGACTGTGTTGTATGGATAATGTGAGATACCTGACATGTTCTAGTTGTGCTCAACAGGATCAAAATGACCTCAGAGATCCACCTATTTCACTGTTTCATCCCATGTACCCGATTTTACTTGTTCTTTTTTACTTTGTTCTGTATCATGTGGTTCATTTATTTTATCATTTGTAGGTATTTTTCCATAGAAAATGGCAACTTTTGAATTGTCCTACCTGTGAAACCCACATCTAGTTTGTTAATGCACCAAAAATATCATTACAATTATGTTTATTATGCTATTTGTACTATGTTACATCTGTTTGTTTGTATTTTGTTTTTTCTATTAAAATGCCAGCAGCCCACCTCATTAAGTAACAACATCCATCAACACTTGATTGAGGCTGTTTGAGTAGTAGTAGTAGTTGTTAGGTTCTCAAGTATTGTTGAGAACCTAACGTGGCATTGTCACCAAGGCTCATGTTTCATGTTTTGTTTGATGGAGATGTCTGAGTCAGTGGTGTAGACATCCACCGTTGGTTTGCCAGTGGTGCAGCTCTGGCAAGCATCAGTTGTCAAAAGAAGAATAAGCCCACCAGCTGTGGTCCTTTGGGCATATGCCATTTGAAGCAATAATAAGCACATAAATTGTACTGGGCTTTTGCATCAAGCTCTCTGATACACAGAGGAGACGGTACATAGATAATAGATGTACTAGCCAAAAAGGCGTAAAAGGATGGATTTGAAAAGGCATTTTCTAAATGTAGATCCAGATTAATAATGTTCTCTTTTTAAGTCTTTCAATATGCCATTTACCAAGACATGCCTGTGTCTTATAGATTAGGCTTGAATGACATTTGTGCATTGGTTTTTCTTTTTTGTTGATTTAAGTTGTTCTACTGTATTAATCTGCTAAACAAAATCATAAGATGAGAAAATCTTCACCAAACAGAAAAAACTATGAATGTCTTATCTTAAATACATACATACTTTATGAACAGAACCTCAATGAAAGAAATGTTTTTAAACTTTATCTGTAATTTAAATTCAACGCCAGGAATTCATAAATACAACCCTCAAAATTCTCAGTTTGGCTCAGCACCTGAGTGGGTGTGAGAGAGCTTCCCTGCATGATAAATACTGTAAAATGTCTGTTACAAACTCTTGCAAATTCCCCAGTGCCTTGGGCTAAGCACATATTAGCATTGTCACCTCAAAAATCTTCAAAAGTGCATCACTGCATCAAATCAGATGTGAGGGTAGGGTATCTCAATGACTCACTTCTCTAAGATAAAATTTAATTGCAAGAGCTTTATACTACATGGAAATTTAAAAATGGCTATAATTGTTTTTGGGGTTTTTTTTTTTGTAAAACCAATGTATTTAATGACTGTGTAATGTGAAAGGGGTCGATGGTAGCCGTGAACCTACAGAGAATTATCACCTGAATTTGCAGCTCCACTCGGCTTTACGGCGCTTTATAGCAGGTTTCAGCTTATTTTTTAGCAGTCGCACTACCTTCAAAGCATTTTTGTTTTTTTTTCAGCAAAAATGCACTGTACACTGCCTGCTCAGCAACAAACATTGGAAAGACACAGTTAGCGACTAGCTGGTGAACATAGTGAATCATTTAAAAACTAAAGAGCAAGATATTTCCCTAAGGAGTTGGTAGAGAATAAAAACTGAGAGTGAATATTGGTGTTACATTCATTAGGCGGCCAGAAACACAACTCTGACTTTATGCTAATGTTACTCTGTAACTCCTGGATGCATAAATTAGCAACTGTTTGTTAAAATGTTTCTGCTGGCCCCCATGTGGCCAAAATGATCAGTTCCTGCAGGTTTAAAGCTGCACTAATTAAAAAACTCGGAAATTAGAAATTACTCATAGATTCATGCTTGCTTAGTTGTTCATATTTTCAAATAGTATGTTGTACTTTTAATGTTATAAGAGATTTTCTGGATGAGGATTATGTGTTTGGAAAAGGGAATGCTATCTCGGACAACAGGCTGGGTTGCCGGTTGTAAACTTTCCCAACAGCTTATGTTTGAGTAGATAAACATTAATCCATTCCATATATTTTTGCTTCTCCAGTTTTGGTTTTGGAAGCGTGAAAAAATAAGAAGCCACCACCCTCCAAACTCTTTGTGCAGTATTCTCTTACTACAGCCCCATGAACACCACTTTTGTCTGTGGAGAAATCCAAAGTTTAAGTAAGCGAAATTAGTGACTAGCTGGAAAACATGGTGCAGCATTCAGCAATTAAAGAGCCTGGTTTGTTTTTGTTTGTTTTTTTCAGGAGTTAGTGGAGATCATAACAAAGCTAAAACAAGAGTGAATACTGAACTTACATCCATGGGGTGGCAAGAAACATGACTATAAATGAATATTGCTTTGTGCCTGCTGGATGTTTAAATAGACAACTTTTAGCTAATACGTCCACGCTAACACCTATATCCTTGGACAGTCACGTTGGAAGAACCTAATGTTTCCTGTCTATACAACCTTAAAAATATTCTCTCACCAACTTGTTATCCATGGTTTTGGCTTTGGAAAATAAACCGTGAAGTGTAGTCTGAAATGAACGGTTGAAGATCACAACCATGAGATGAATTCATTTCAGGGCCTATTTTTCCACTCTGCTGCCTGATCCTTAGCTTGACCTCACAGAGCTAACAGTGTGAACAGGAGGACCCTTTGAATAGAATCAGTCTGAGTTGAACACTTCATTGAAGCACTGTGAGTATTTACAGTGCAATGAGCCAATATCAGTCCAGCAAACAAAATTAGTTTATTATTAATAATGGATATGGGAAAAAAATGAACCAAGCCACAGACAAACCAATTTAAGATGTTCTAATTGCAGAAGTACAGCTCACACAGTCTTGCAAATTTGAGAGCGTCCTTGTCTGTAATAAATTGTTAAATCAAAGCCTCTCCACATGGGACTGTGTTCATTATAATCTTTATTACATTTTTCAAAAGAAGCTGTTCCTTAGGCTATGGATTCATGACGCAAAGCACAATCCATTTAAATTGGGTTTCTATTCATATTATGTGTCATTGCACCATCCGCTCCTCATCAAAACAATATTTCCATTAAAACCTAAATATTGTAGATTTGGTTTTAAGAGTGTTCTGTGTAATATTTTCATGCTCTAAATGGTTCAGTTATTCGAGTGACAGTGATTCAGAGTTGGCAGACTAAACAGATGTGTGGCATATTAAAAATATCTGAGCCTAGATTGCACTCTCAAACACTTACACTGCTTTGAATGGTTCCAACTTGACAATAATTTGGGGAAATGTTTTTTTAATGTGTCACTTGAAAGTACAAGGCCCTCAAGTCAAAGAAAATGAAGTGCTGCATTTGCAATTATATGAGGAAATCAGGTAACACTGTGAAAATTATTTGCGACACATGAAATGGGTTTAGACTCTAGCATTTCAGGTCCGTTGTTTTCACTGCCCTAAGGTGGATGTATAATATTTGCCACAATGAGTCGGCCTCTTTGAAGACAATTTACCCTTTCGGTAAGTGTTTATTTCTCTGACTTGTGTAATGTAGATTAAAGAATTACTTTCAATTTTTCGGCCACCAATATGTGACAAGAGCACTGGCTCCAACATACTGTAATCTATATTTTTGTCGCCATAACGCCACCTGTGCCCATTCTACTATGTTATCATCAAAGACGGTGAGTAATCTCAAGTGATATCGTATCAAAACATTAACGAAATGCGAACTTGCAGTTTACTATGAGGATACATACTGTAAAATATTAAGGGGTCTGCAAAACCCTTAAAATTCATCTTCCATGGATGCTAAATAGCCCAGTAAATAAATAAGAATAGCCAGACTAGATTTCACAACAATTTTGGTAGTTGCTCACCACTTGTGATAGACTAACAGACATATTGACCAACATTGTATCTTTGGCAAGGCAGCAACCAAACCCAACTCTGTTGACAAACACATCTCAAGTAGAGGCCCACAGCTGCAATGTCATACACCATTCTAGTTTTCCTCTTCGGGCGGGTTCTGTCTTAAGTGTATTTACTGAGATCATGTAGTAACAGCGAAGCCAAATCCATGACAACTGAGTAAACTCCATTAGCTGTTGAAGATTGTGAGATGTGGTTGAAAGCTCTGGGAAAAGCAAGTAAGTGGTCTTTGAGCCAGGCCAAGAATGGACTGTCATACTCAAAACTAATTCTATATTCTGACAGGGTTATCCTCACATTTTGAATAATGCTAATTGTTTATGATCGCTTAAAGTGCCCTATTTTATAGTTTGCAATTGCGGGAAATAGGTTTATTTGCATTCTTGCCAAGAATTACACTAGAAGATCAATACCACTCTCAAATCCTTGCATTAAATATATTGTTACAGTCAGCAGCTGGTTAGCTTAGCTTAGAAAGACTTGAAGCAAGGTAAAACAGCTAGCTTGGCTCACTCCAAAGCTAAAAAAGACCAGACTACCTTCACTTCTAAAGCATGTAAAGTGTAAAAACAACAATTTGTGGTTTTACATGCTGGATTATTTCTTGGCTGGGTGTAGTGACACCCTGAACTCCTGACTGTGAGGTTGCCTGGAAACCAGTGGAGACTTTATGCTAAGCTAAGAGCATCTTGGCAGTAGCTTAATTTTTAGCACACAGATAAGAGAATGATATCAACCCTTTTGTAATTTACCAATGAACTAAACACACCGTATAGCCCTTTGACAGATACATTAGTTTTGTGTTATTATATTGGAGATTACTTAGCTCTGCTTTATTGCAAATAAATATGCTGACATCATTGTGTACATATATGACACACACATAACAGAGTCCCACCTACAGTAAGTTATTTGGTTTACCCAAATACAATACAAAGTGAATGGAGAAGATATTCCACATCAATAATAAACTGCATGTCTGACATCTCAGAAAACATCTTTATTTAAGACAGTCCTCTCAAATGCAGCTACATGAGGAACATTAATTATTATTCTGAGGTCTGAATAACAACATGTGATGTTTTGGTATTAGATTTCCCTTTTGCACAGACTTGTCTCAAATCTGAATCACAGTCTGTGAGACTACTGTCTTTGTCAGTTTTTCAGTCATTGTTGTTTCATCATGAATGTTGTACTGTTACCCATCTTTTAAAGTCAAATTTGTGGGAAAAAGACCTCTGCAGCTTCTCTGTAAAACTTAAGAAGCTCAGATAGACTCTGGTGCACAAGCGCTTCACATGATCAAAGCAGAGGCCTCAAACTCCAGTGAAGAAAATCTCCACCCTCTTCACAGTCCTGCTGCTGTCATCTCTGAAGTCCCAGCACTGGGTGTCATGGCCTCCCAGGCTGCCAATTGAACACAGATTGACAGACAGTCAAAGCAGCTAAGTTTGCAAGGATGCTCTAAATTCAGCAGCCCTCTGAGCAGCCAAGGACTTTCTCCGCTGCAGTGATGAGGCCGTGGCCTCCGTGATGCCGTGGTAGCTGTCCGTCTCCTGGGAGTCCTCACTGTTCTGGGACTTGGTGCTGTCCTGCGAGTCCGGCTTCTGCCTCAGCGCCCGGCTCTGCTCCTCCTTCAGCTCCACGTAGGAGCGAGAAAAGGTGTGAAAGATAGACGTGACAGGAAAGGCCATGAGGAGGATGCCGCTCAGGATGCTGCTGAGCGCCACCACCTGGCCAGGGATGCTTCTGGGCACCATGTCTCCGTAGCCCACCGTGGTCATGGAGATGACTGCCCACCAGTAGCTACCGGGGATGCTGGTGAACTCCTGCTTGGCGCCCATTTCGCTCTCAGCTAGAAACACCAGTGGGGAGAAAAGGGCCATGGCCACGCACAGGAACAACAGCAACAGGCCGAACTCGCGTGTACACCTCCTCACTGTCAGACCAAGCGTCTGCAAGCCTAAGGAATGCCGGGCCAACCTCATGACGTAAAAGATCCGTAGAGCTCGCAGGACTCGCAGGACTAACCCTACCTTCTCCAGGTAGTTGTTCCCTGAGCCCACAGGTTTCCCTCCCACCGACAGAGAGTCCACGATGAGGGTGATGTAGTAAGGGAGGATGGCCACTACGTCAATGACGTTTAGAGGCGTACGCAGGAACATACACTTGCTCTGCGTCTGAATGAATCGCAACAGGAACTCCAAGGAGAACCAGGCAACGCAAACGGTCTCCAGCACAAAGATGTTATAACACCTCTGGGAGCACTCACCCTGTAGAGAAAAAAGAAGCAGATAAAGACAGATATTAAGGGTTTTGTTACATTAATCTACAGCAATAACACCCTTCAGCGAGTGACACATGTGAACTCCAAAGCACTTCAGATAAAGGTGACGTGAAGACTTAGCATGGAGTCAGTAATTAATAATTGTGTTTCAAAGCCTGTCTGATTTGTGGGTTCATCAATGATGGAAGAGGTTGGTGCGTTTGATCTCACGGCAAAAAGGTGAGTCTTTACTTTGACAGAACACATAGGGAAGGTTGCTGAAAGACTCATGAAGCGTAAAACAATAGCTTTGATTATCTCATCTAGTAAACCTCACTCATTCGTCAAACCTGAGCGATCAAGAGGTGAAAGCTGTATGAGGTGTACATGTGCAGATGATGTTACGTAAGAAATTAACTGTCTTGCCAGAGTAATTCATAGCTGAGGCAAAGGAAGCTATACTTTGGATTCTTAAAGCTACCAGAGCTGAACTATTATCTCTTTTAATCTCTTTAAGACTGATCAAATAGCCTTCATAAATATTTGAAAATATAATTATAAGAGATTACTTGGTTATTAAGTCAAAGTCACCCCTGGAGGAGACTGAAAAAATTAGTGTGTGATTAGGCTTTTCATTTTTCTACATTTACTTAAGTGTTACTAATGACCAACAAATAATCTTTGCTTTATTTGTGTGGGATAATTATGTGTGGATTAATTAAAATATGTGGAAAGAATCGCGCAATTACGAAAACTTCCTTCTGATACTTTAAAAACTTCTACACCTTTCCTCTTTGTAATGTCTTTTAATGTAGCGAAATACGTTTCCAAGGCGTCTTGCATGCTTTAAGACTCAGTTCCCTGCTGTGTTACGTGGCTCAGATATTCATGAAAAGAGTTTCAAGGTTAAAGCTCAACATGTGATGACTTTAGGAAAATAGGGGATTACCTCTGCAAGCACCGTGGCGGTATCTGCAGGTCTGAGTGTTCACAACTGTGAATGTATAAGCAAACCATGTTCATTACTATTTGCTCACTCAACAGCTCTGCTCAATGGAGACATCATTCCAACTGACTGCCCGCACAGAAAAAAATTCCTCTTGGATTCAGTCTCATGCATTTTTAAGGGTATTCACTTAGATTTGCATATAGCACAGTTTTTGCCCTTAAGACATAAGACTTGCTAAACCCATTTCGGACCATGTAAATCACTGATCGGCAAAGCTGGAGTTGCAGTTTTTCACACTGCAGCAGCAATAAACTGTTAACTGATGGCTCACAAGTAAAATGATAGAAATTAAAAATAATGTTGAGTATAAGTGCTTGAAAAAGTAATTGTCATTGAAGCATGTAGACTAATCTGCCAATCAATTTATGTGTTATGTGTCTTCAGCAGTGCCGCCATTAGTCATTTTCAGTGACAGTAAGAGCACAGATGTTTGGGTTGATCACGGTTGGAAATCACCCTCTCTGACAGATGGACATACTCCTTTCAAGCTTACCCAGCCGATAGGAAATGGGGTGAGCGTTAGTCAGTCTCAAAATACTTCTTTGAAAATGGTTCTGCTGCAGGCTTTCAGAAAAATCATTTCTGTCTCACCTCCACAGGCTGGATGTGAAAGTGCTGTATAGTAACTCCAGTCGGCCTTACTTCTTTTTATAATCTTTTGATCTTTTCAAACTTGCGACACCTAATTCTTCGGGTAGTAATTTGATAAACAGTCAGAAACGCACAAAATTTAAAAGTCGAAATTTGGCCAAGAGACATATCCAGGGACTCCTTAGCTAGCAGGAGACCTGCAGGCCAACACTGCTTCATAGCTCACAATTGGACCTTCTTTAGCTGTGAATTAAAGTAATATTGATTGAATGGACCAGAAGCTTGTGGATTATTTGAGTGTTCTGATGGAGCACAGCCCATTAAGTGCGCTTTTGCTGATTAGTACGTAAACAGTATAGATTGTAACCTTTCTTTGAACTTTGCATTTCAATAACATATTTTTCGGCAAAAGTTTCAAATACTTTACAATGCACTGTACTAATTTCCTCCCACCCACTCTGGAGGTGTTCAGGCACAGTACTGAGTTGTAGTTCATCCATCACTGTTGGAGCATAAAACTACACTTCAGGTCGCGTTTACGCGCATATAGCATCAGTAAAAAGCGTGTGTAGACAGGTGGATTGATTATATATATGAGCGGATTCTGCTCCATCGGATGCACGAGAGACAGACGACTGAAAAAAAGCAGCTGAAACACTTACAGTGTTTTGCTGTCCTCTCGAGCTGAAAGCGTCACGCCTGTCGCAGCGCTGACCCCTGGAGGTCAGCAAAGACAAGATTTTCACGGGGTCATTAAGCCCCTCTTTAGTGACCTGAAGTTTGGTCTTTAACTATGTCGTTTCCTTACCCTTATAATGTTTGACTGACGTAACATTATATGATGTTGACGATGTGATTTACAGTGTTGTACTGGCATTATGAAAGTCTTTTGAACAAAATATACAGAAAGTAAGTGAAACAGTAATGCTAAGGGTTCTTTATTAGTTTAGCAAGAAAATCGTACCAAAAGAATACTGTGAATTTTGCATAAGGATCAAGATGCAACAGGTGTAGCAGCCTCTCACAAAATTCAGATGAACTAATATAATATCCATTATTATTACCAGTTATTGTTTGAATTTGATTAATGAACACTAAAAGAGGGCAAATCAGCTGCCCCTCACTACCTGCCTACTGAAGAGTGAAAATAGAGCACAGACAAATTATTTGTTATTTTCTGTCACACAAAGTCCCATCAGAAAATGTGCATTGGCTCAAATTAAAATAAAAAATAAGGAGCCAGTTCTCTGTCTCAGCACAGCTCCACAGGCCCTGGCCAGCTGCTACCAAGCCTAGTGTTTGGCTTCATCCTCGTATTTTGAGATGTGAAATAAAACAGTAAGTATGAGCTTATGAGCACAGATTGTAAGCTTCAGTGTGAGAGGATTTTCAGCCAATTTGGACCAGAAATTTCAAAGCAAAAATACTTTTTTGTTCATACTCTCTCTTTGTGGAATGCCAAAAACATTTTTATAGATTACATAACACGGCTATTATTCGGAGGAGTCTAGATGTCATGTCATCAGTATAATATTTTCTGTTCCTCTGTCTGACCCTTTTTTCCCCATCTCATATTGTTCAGCTGTAACGGGGTGTGACTCAAAATTGCTCCTGTGAGGTGAAATCCGTCCTCTAACAACATGCTGTCATTTCACATCCAAATTAATAAGATGGGAAAGCCAAAACAAATAAAAGTGCTACTGTCCAAATCCTTAAGGAGTTCACTCGTCTTCAGTCATTCTGCTCCTCAGCATTCACAAGGGAATCCGTCTGCTCGTGACGCAGCTGCAACTGATACCGTGCCTTTCATTGAATTTGAGCCTATTTGTATTGTTCTCTGTCAGAGGCTTTCTGTCTGAGTGCACCACCCCCCCCTTCCCTTCCATCTCCACCCCGAAAAGCCTCTCATGCACACAGAACCTCGCAGGATCAAATTAAAAGCACACAATTATCCGTCTCAACGATCAGGGGACTCTGACCCTGCCACGGCTGAAGACAAGCATATAAACCAAACAATGCAGGAAGCGACGGCTCACCTCTGATCCCTGCAGATAATCTTGGAGTGGGTGTGATTCAGCAAACAGGCGGACTTCAAATACTGAGCTGGGTCTGTCTTCGACACGCCCAGGCTTTAAATGGATTTATTTACCACTCTCATTTGTTCACATCACTGGGCTCTTCTGTGTGTACTCAGTGTTTGTGTTTTTGGTCTGCCAGCCAGATTGAGTTTCAACCGTTTTCCTTCTCTTACAGAACCCATCGTAATATACCTCTTTACTAAACAAGACTCTTATTACAGAACAACAACATAATTGTGTGCGAATCCTCAGGATTTTTAAGGTCCAGCATGGACAGTAGTATTTCCATTCATTAAATGAAATGGCCCATTTATGAGCGTATATACTATAAACACTACGTCTAGGTTTCACTTTTATCACTGGTTGTGTCTTTAATGATTTAACACGATGTCGATTCCAAGGTGAAGAAAGAGACTGAAAACCAGTCGGATAAGTGATGAAATGGACTCCATTACCAACAGCTGGTGCTGTCATCGAAACTGAAGGAGTGTAGAAAGCAAAGGTTTTACCTCGCCTCATTCCTTATTCTTCTATGCTTAGATGCCTAACTCATCCATGCGTGGATCGGTAGCTCTGACACTCTGACACTCGCTAAAACTTTGGAAGACTCTTCTGAGCAATGGTAGGCCGCAGGCTTCTTACCGATATGTCAAATGGAAATTTGTAGCAGTTCGAAAAGAAAATGCTAAAATTCATGTAGACTAACAGCTGGGTTGTACTACAAAAGAAGTGGTTTTGTGCGACATGTTGTCTGACTATGTTGGAAATCAAAAGGGGAAAATCCAGCCATTGCAGAGAGGAGGAAGACGCGATATCGTTGCAGGAATGAAAAAAAGAGCGCTTGAAAGAGAAGTTCAAACCCAGCTTGCTTTCTCAGCTCCGCATAGCTGGCAAACCACAGTGTGGACATGCGTGTGAATGTCGGATTGTTAGGTTTCGTAAAGCTACGGAGGTGGACGGACACAGCCCCCTGAAGCTATCCAACCGTCCGACAAGCACTTTTTAAGAAGCAAAGTGGCCGCTCAAGAGTCTACAAGCACACTAGTCCCACCTCAGTCTGTCTCATCTACTACATGGGAGACATTCCTGCATGCTTCCCATTAAAGAAGCTCGGGGAAGCGGCAGAGCGCTATTCCTTATCAGAGGTAGGGAAGTTAAAAGGATACACACTTAATCCTTGAAGCCTGAATACTGTTTGAAAATATCCCTGAAGAAGCGTAAATTTCAACCCTGGGGAGCTTTTACAAGTAAGGTCCATTGCATGCTTCTCACAGGAGGCTCAGCACACGTGTGTGCACCTGCAAAACCCCCACAGATCCGGTGCGTGCCTCTTGAAATGGAAAAAAAATCGGTCTGAGTTGTCGCGGACAGTGTGCAGCTCCCTGTTGATGACTGGCTCATTGGTCTGTGGTTCCCTTGACCCAGTCACTTCCTTTTCTGCCTCCTTCCAAAACACACATCACACACACGGTAATCAAAGACCCAAAGTATTTATAACGACAAGAAGAACATGGAAACAGGTAAAAATAAAACAATAACAAAAAAAACAACACAAATGATGTACAATTGCAACATGCAGCCACTATAAGTTTTAAGTTCTGTTGTTTGAACAAAGAATTGTGAACTGAAGGGGGTGTGCGCTTGTAGACTGGTCCACCACATCAACGGAGAGCTATGACACCTCCCGCATGGGCGAGAGCACACCTCACACTGACGTGTAGGCAATAACAGTGGCAGACAGTGCGCGCTCACGTGCATAAAGAGACGGCGCACGGTCTCTGCACACAGCACGCGGAGAGCTTAAGTTTTAGGGTACCCCGTCTTCTTTTCCCCATTCTGCTGCGCCAAGCCCTAAATGCCTCGTTATCGTGGTTATCGTACCTGTGGCCGCAGGGTGGAACTATGGCTGATCAGAGCCGCAGTTGTTTTGTTGGGATATTTTACTTTGGATAAAAGTGGTAGACCGGCTGAATACCAGGGACTACATTCCCTGTTGGACGGTTACTATGAGTGTGACTTTCTTTATTCCATATAACATCATCATGGCACGGAAGCCGATAATTGTGCACAGCTAAAAAAATAACTGGAAAGTCAATAAACACATAGTTGCTCAACTCAAATTGATTAAAAAAAAAAAAAAAAAAAACCTAAATAACCACAGACAGAATTCTGGTCATTTATGGGCTGGTTGCACTTTAGGTGATTTGGAAAATTCTAAACAGCCCATAAAAGTGAATGTCTGTTTTTAGCCCGGTGACAGACTGATGACCTGTCCATGGTATACCCTGCTACTCACCCAGTGCATGCTGGGATAGGCTCCTGCTCCCCACAGTTAACAGTATATTCAATAACCATTAGTGCTTATTTAACCTGCTACATTTCACCGTCAGCACAAGGCCTCATGCCTGTCTAATGTATATCGAAACACTGTATATAAGTATATTTTTCTATCCTCTTCTTAATTCTTCTCCCACAACCTTAAACTGACATACACTAAATATAAAATCCGTGGCACCGATTGCTGGGTTTGAGATCAGTGCAAGAAACCAGGAGGCCCGGGAAAGCGAAGACAGCAAATCTGAGGGGCAGGATGGTTCAGAGAAACCTGCCTGAGGGAGAAATGGGAGCAGATAGAAGCAATTTTACTCAAATGATGACAAATAAGATCAATGTTCCCACTAAGCTAATATCTTAGTGACCTGGTGTGAGACTAAACATATCTCAAAAGGAACAAATAATATCGCCTCATCAACCATTCTTCCATTTTGTCCCTAAAATCCAGGATGTCTTATCTTAAGGTTTGGTGAATGTCCTCAGTATCTCTGTGTTTGTGTGTATGATTAGGATGTTGAATCTTGATTAGCACACAAATTATTCCACTCAGACCCAGATTAATGATTACATAATCATGATTCCTTTGTGTGGAACGTTTTAAAGATTTTAATAAACATCATCTTTGCCAAGAAGAAGAGGTCTAATCCACCAGCGTCGTTGATATTGATCAAACTGTTTAATCATTTAATATATATATTTATTTTTCAAAGGACTGAAAACACTGCTATAACTCACACACAGAGCACTGGCCTCAACCCAAGCCGTTCTGCTGCTTGTCAGTATGTATTTATTACAGACGGTTCTTTGGTGAGGGCAAAGGAACTTTATGGCCAGTGTTTTCTGTTCTTTGCTGGACAAAAATATTTGATTTCTTTCAACCTGCAATCCACAATCTGGTTAGGCAGTTGAGCTTTCAGAATACACACATGCCCTTCCGTCTGTAAAATGATACACATTTAGTCCCCTAATGCATCCATGTTACCTGTAACTACTGGCTTGCTAATAGCTTGCACTGTGTATTTGCACTTCTGGACACATAACCGATTGTTCTGTCTGTATGCCTGATAATGGTAATGCTGAATAGCAGGCCATCCACCTCAACCTCGACAATAGGAACAGAGGCTTTACACTGTATGCCCATACACTGTTATTTATATCCTGGTCTCTGCTGCTGAGACAACCCAAATCCCCCATGGGAGTCATTACAGTTTCATCTCATCTAACCTAATCTAAAGTACCATCGATATTACTGGCTTTTGCCTGACAAATGTATGCGCTCACCTTCTCTCTCTGCCCCCCAATGTTAAAATGCTGCACTATGACTGATGGGCGGAAAGCCATGGAAATGAAGACAGCGCAACTAATGACAAACAGTGATCTGGCTTCAACAGCGAGTTTGGGATCTTTATATCTATATAGGTTTGTACAAGGTGTTCTTATATCATTGTCATTTAGCAACTGATTTGTTCCAGGCAACACTTACACCATGGTTTCCGCACAAAGCAATTACAGGGAGATTTAAGTTGCATTAACATTTCTGAGCAAGGCTAATGCAACTCAATTGGGCTGCAAATGATTGCTGTTAAAAAAAAATATATCATTCCATTAGAGCAGAACATTTGGACTTGAGTTGAAGCTCAGCCTCCTGGGAATCAAGCTCCTCACATGTTTTGATTAGATTTTGGAACAACTGTACCCTCATATCCCTGGAGAGTTAGCATTCAATATCCTTCATCTTTTCCACACAGCAAAGTGCTTCCTTTGTGGTTACATTGGAAAAATTATTTTAAAATATTGGGTGTTACTGTGTAATACTGGAAATTGTTTCAGTTAATGGCAGTCTACTCTAACTGAAAATGTTTACTGATGCAAATGCGTCTATGGTAATGGGAGGCGCATTTTCTAACATCTAAGTCAGTCCCTCTTCATGTGTTGAGAGGCTGTTCAGCTGGGTGTGCTTGCAGCTCCGCAGGGAGGAGCAATTAGAGCAGGCACTACCGGAGCATTTTTCTGTTTGCATTAAGTAACCAGTGGGCCGGAGAAATACATTATTTAACCTCTTTTACTCTGAGTTTTTGTAGTTTCTCAATTAATCTTGAATCCAAATGGCAATGCACCAGTCTCCTAACTCATGAGGAGGATGGCTAGATACCTGAGGTAATTACTTACTGCTGAAATATTTTCTGATCGCTAGGGGGCAGAAAGAGTTCAAAACAAACTCAGAAACACAGCTCTGAACAGGTCTAAAACTCTTGAAAGACCGCTACGACCTGGAAGGCAAGGGTAGCATGATCAGCAAAGACAGCCAAAGGCATCAGTATACTACTTATCTGTTGAATTGCTAGCCTTGAACACAACACATCTGTCGTTAAAATGATCTACAGCAAAGGGTAAACAGTAAAGCTCGTTAATCAACCTGCCATGTTTCTTTATTCTTTACCTGTATTTAGTTTTAACAAAGCTGTACCTTATCCCAGTGACCCAAACGTAAAACTGTTCAAATGTTAAAACAATGATGATGAGAGAAACAAATTGGCCTCATATCGAGAACAGACAAGATATTAATTTTTGTGCAATATTAGCACGCAGATGCAGATGCCAGGTTTGTTACATAAACATTGTCAGAGTCTCTGAAACGTAGCAATCTAGTGATCTACTGATGAAAGCCACCGGAAGTTCCAAAGTGGTAAATAGTTCACTGACCAACATGGGTCACACGGCACAAGACCCTTGTTTTTCCTACTGCAATGTGAATGTGGCTAGATACAGGATTTTGTGAGAGCCACTGGACTCAACCCTTCAACAAATGTGTGGGGCAGTAAATCATTAATGTGAGCTAAAAGCTTCATTGTTGGGTATTGAGTTTTGGTGGGTTCACTACTTGATACTCATTCACATTACTCTGAGTGAACTGATTCAGTGTTAATTAAAAAAAAATATTGATAGTGCTAAATACAGTTTTAAAGCATACAGAAAAAACAAATCCCCTCCAAATTGCTGCCCATTGCGGCTTTATGTCAGCTCGGTTGTTTTCAAGCTACTAGCTTAATGTATTTTTTGGTGGATATCAGGGTTTTGTTTTTGTTATAGAGCAAATGGGACAAATTTTACAATCAACATTATGAAACTTCATGAATAAATAAAAAAAACTATGGTAGATTGATGGTACTGTGCAGTTAAGCAATTTTTACTAAGCCTAATTTAATTGACATAGCTTTCTCGCTTGCTTTTTGTAAAGTACTATACTACTATTTGCAGCAATAGCTTAAACAATTTTATACTGTATCAAATTTAGTGTTCATCCTATATTTGTACATTTATCACATTTTGAAGCTGACAGTAGAGAATGTTTGCTAAAGTTCTAGCTTAAAACATGACATATTCCCATGGGGTTTACAGTTTGCACTGTAGGAAAGAAATCACTCCTCAACTTACTGGGAATTATTCGCCAAACACTGGATGAAAAACACAAATTATCACCACCATGATGGATTGCACATTTCTCTGAGCATGAACTGCAGTATGTCTAACCCACAGTCAGGAGGGATGAATGATCCTCATATTTTCTGCATGGACAAAGGCAAAATTCTCTCTATTTTCTTACAGCATTTGCACACATTTCTCTTCCTTCTGTCCACACCCACTGAGCTTTGGCTCCCCATTCCCCTGTGATGATATATGGCTGTGGTAGGGGTATACTTTAAAGTGGCTGGGATTTACATCAGAATGGAGTGTTTGGGGCTGTAAGGCATGAGCAGAGTCACTGAAAGGTTGGATCCATAGCTGGCGCTCCAGCAGGAGATAAATGGGACAAGAACACAGTTTTCAAAGATGCTTATGCAAACAGAGTAAGCAATTCTGAGGGAAGAAATTGACAAAACACTTGAGATGTTTAATCCCCTATTCATCCAGAGAGTGCAGATGCGTGACCATAAAATGTGAAATGCAATATAGTTCCTTTTTATGTGTGTGCGAGAGAGGGGGGGGTGAGAAAGTTCTTTCAGCCACTGAATGCTTCTCTAACAGCCACATTAGATTAGACAGACAGGCTAAGTGCTTGCCATCGCAGGCAGCTCCTTAAACACTTCTGGTTTCTGCCTGGACTCTCTCCTGCAGCTCATGTGACCAAGTGACCAAGTATATATAAGTGGCCACTTCCTAGGTTTAGGTTGCATTGCCCTCATGCCTCACAGAGCAATTTAATCTAGGGTGGAATCCACATTTCTGACAGCTTCATAAAACGACTTCATTTACTGGCAAATAAAAATGTTGAGTTGCTTTGCGCGTCTGGGCCAGGACTCAATTTTGTCAAGTAATCCCAATTGGGCAGGTTGTTCAATCCACTAAAATCAATTTTGTTTTTGTATTAACAGTGTGTCTCATGACTACTTGTTTGTGAAAGGGGCTGCGGTCACGGTTGCTTGTAGCGATGAACCCACAGAGAGAATTATCAACCGACAGTTACCTTCAGCTCTACGGAGCACTTTCGCTTTTTTCGGTGCATTGTTTTGGTTTCCAGGCCCGCAGCTTTACTGTTTAGATTCACTGTTATCAACCTAGTTTTCAGGCACAACAAGCTGTTCTTAGAAAAAAAAAAAAGAAAACTCCTGATGATAAACCCAGTGTTGCTACCTGGTTAACTACTAGTTGGTGAACATAGTGGATTACATTTAGCTGCTTAAGAGCTATATTTCCCTTAGGAGTGGCAAGAGGCCAAAACAGAGCTAAAATGAAAGTGAATATTGCTTCGTATCTGCTGAACAGAGGCAACTGTTTGCTATCAGTCAGTGTTGTGCTCACACCGCTTGTTTGTGTTGGACTCAACTGGCAAAAGAAATTGCAGATTGAAATGAAAATTACATTAATACAATTCACTGTTCTAACTGGCATTCCTGGACCAGTCAGGAACGTCTGAATGGCCAATGTCGTATCATAATGTATAACAGCTAACAAGTCATGGTATGTTTAGGCAGGTTAGCATTATAAAGCAGTATCTAACATCATCTCTTAAACTGCCAACACTGGAGCCATAACTGTAGTCTCAAAAACATTACACGTAACTAATTCATAACATATTACAATCTGGAAATGGGTATCTGAGGAAATGATCATTTCATTAGTTTCATTAGTATAGGGAGGATCTTTGCAGATGTAAATGGTGGGCTATCAAAGCTAATGGAAAGTAGGATGCTCTGCAATAGAGGAGGTTGAGTGGGCGGACTCGACTGAAAAATATGTGGTAATTAGCAAACCCAATTCACCAAGTTGAGCTGGATTCCATCAAAGTGTTCAGCCACCTAAATGCGTTGCTCGATTTTAGCACGATAGAAGACAATGCAGGAAGTAATGCCCATGTATAAGATTTCAGGGCCAGGCCCAACTCCTCTCCTAACATGGCTATGAGGAGAGGAGACGCTCCACAGCCAATTCTGTCTGACACCTGGGTACACACCATGACTGCTGGGAACATAACAGTAAGAAATCATTGGGCATTTATTTCTTAACCATTGTGGGAAAGTTTACGTAGTCTTTTTTGTGCTTGATTTATGTGCACATGGTCCAAATACCATCTATCCAAAAGTTGTAAACAGTCACAATACTTTTAGAGCAAAGTTTTAATAAGTCTCCACACATTAAGAGACTTTGGCATTTAGGGATAGCACTTTATTTTAATTTACCGTCTCTAGTGTTCATAATTTTGTTATGCTAGGTTTTCCAAGAATGACACAGCCACCTCATTATACCCATAAACCCTTGCATTCTGGGGTTTCCTCCACTGGTTGGTTCAGATTGGGTCCTGACTCCTAATGAACCACCACCACCTAATGTTCTCTTGGAGGAGGGGCGCCACTCACTTTTTCAGGCGTCGCTGGGTGGTTAACTGGTGCCCCACAATGACTGTTGCCAGCTCTCCAGAGCTTGAAACATAGTTTGTCATTAATCATATCTGTTGCTCTTCTGATTCAAATAATTAAAGCTGCAGATTCATACAGTCATGTAATGACAGATGACACTTAATTGGAGATAAAATTAGAAAAATATTTAATCTGTTTTTTTTCAGCTTTCAGTCACTTTGCTTTCCTTATAGATTTCCCCTTTGAAGCTTACACACTTCAAACTAGATGAAAGAATTCATAAAGACATATCTTTGACAGAGGGAGAAGCTGCAGAGCTCTTCTGTAATCATACTCTGGTCTGCTGATGTCATTCAAGAGGTGAATTAGCCCGATACAAAGACGCTCTGGATCCTGATCTTTAAGGCTTTCTGAAATCTCCAAGGCAAAGGCAGACATGAAAAGGCCCAGGAGTAAGATATCATAAGCTTTAATATGCTTTTTTGCTCCACTTGTCAGGGAGAAAATAAGCAGGAACAAAAGCCTGAGGTAGCCATATTCCTCTTCCTGCAAGATGAAAGCTAAGCACAGCAACAAGTGGATGTGCTGTCCTCTAACTTTCAGACCTAATTAGAGACCAGAGACTGTAAGTTTAGAGTATCATCATTTTATTAAGAATTTTCACCTAGCAGGTACCAGCTCTGGAATATTATCACCCTTGTTTTGTTTAAATTGTTAATACAGTATTCACTATAATCATATACAAATTCTTTAGGGTACACTGCAGTTAAAAGAATAGTTCAGCATTTTGGGAAATACTCTTGTGGTTTGTTTCTGAGAGTGAAATGAGAAGACTGATACCAATCTCATGTCTGTGTGTTAAGTGCAGACTTGGAATTAGGATATGGTGAGACCATTAGCATAAAAACCAGTAACAGCTAGCCTGCCTCTCTCAAATGTTAAAAAAAAAACATATTCCACCTCTAAAGCTCACTAATTAAAACAATGTACCTTATTTAATTAAATACATACACAAAGAGAAAAGGAAAAACAATAGTTAATAGTTTTAGGGGTAGTTACGTGGTGTAATTCTTTCTTGATCAATAACAGTTTATACATGTTTTGTCATACAGCTTTTGGTTCCTATGAGCACAATGGTACCAAACCTTGAGACCTCACTGTGACAACACAGCTGCAGAAAGCTTCCAGCTGTTTCCAACTTAGCCACTTTTATGCTAGATTTGGCAATATAAAGAGCCTAGCGACTGATCTAGCAACTGTTCAGGCAGACGCTAGAAATAAAACGTACTGTAAATGAGCTGTGAACGTACGTGTTCCTAACAACCAATCATTGATCCCCGTCATCTGCCTGAGAATCTCTTTTACTGTTTAATTTAAGAGTTTAAGAAAGTTAGTTTATTCCTGTGTTCTCTGGCTTACATAAAAGGTTTGTGAATTTTCAAGTACATTTAGATGAATATTGATGGCATGTAATTAAAATTTTTAAATACAGTCTTTTATGGATATGCAGATTCCTTGCTACTGATATTATGCATTTACAAGTTAGCCTCTAGCAACTTTCTGAGCAGGCTATTGCTAATTTTCATTGAAAATAGTTGACAGCACTGGCTGCGCACAGTTGTTAGCATAAAAATTATACCAGCATGAAACTCACCCTAAAACCACAAATTTGATGATTTACACCACTTCATTTACATTTCTATCTACGAACAGATTACAAAACAAACTACAAAATGCTAATTAGTGAGCTTTAAAGTTGTCACAGGGTGGTTTTTTTTTCTGTCTTTCTTTTTTTCTTTTTTTTACTTTATGGAAAAAGACAACTCACAACACTACTTGAGTAAATGGAAACTTTTTCTTTATTTCACAGTTGTGTTTCAGCATAGGAAATTCATCAGGGTGATATGGAAATAAAGAAGATTCTTCCAGTTAGTCATCTGGTGGTGCCGAGTTGTGTTTTTTTGCATTTAGTTCATTGCTACTTGAGCACCTACTTTCCTGGTGAATTTGCAACGGCTCACTCCTCCTCCTTATTTTCACTTTGGACAGATTCAGGCTAGCTGTTTCCACCTGCAATCAGACTATATGCTAAGCTAGGCCAACCATGCCCCAGATCCAGCTTTGTTAAGGCACAGAAAAGAGATCTATGTGGACCTCCTCGTCCTAGAACAATAGTGAATGTGTGTATTTCCCAAAATATTGAACTATTCCCACATCCCTTACAGAAGTACTGCATTTTGTCTTGTTTTTCATGGTAAAATCCATAGTAAATTAAGCATCAAAGGGAACACAACACACAGTGTACTGTAAATGAAAGTATCTTCCATTTACAGCCCCCATTTTGTTTACTGGTCAGCTAGTCTAGATAAGGTTTCGGTATACAAGCCTTGAACTGTACGGATTAAGATTTCATGGCTGCAATTTACATAACCAACATGTTATACAACAATAATGAGCTTATTTTGTATTCATTTGAGCTTATTTCATATTCGTTTTTGGAAGCAGGTCAAGTAAAATCAGCTGCCTTTGGAAAATATCTGTGGGATTTTGCAAATACAGAACTGATGCCAAAATCCAACCACTATTCATTGATTTAAAGGTGTGTGAATGCATAGTCTTTTTTATTATCTCGGTGTTGTGTATGCACGGTCAATTATCACATGCATGGGAAAATATGGATCTCATGTTGCTATGAAGGAATGTACGCTGCAGCACCAGTGAGGGAAGCTCCGCAATAATCTTGTATTCAAGTGAACGGGGAGGTAGCCTCGTTGTCCCTGAGCCTTCGCCTCTGTCACTGTCACAATGGTTTACAATAGAGCTAAGGAAGACTCAGTATGTGGGCTGCTGCATCAACATTATCTGCATTCGACTGTAGCAGCTGTAAAGCACACACATCCCTTAGGCTGTTGTCGAAAAAAAAGGAATCTTGAGACTGGGGTTCCTTCCCTTCATAATTACAGTATTGTGTTACGTAAAGCCATAACTATGGTGTAACTTATGAAAATCTGTTCAGCATGTGATGATTTTCACATTTGTTTTACCATTAGACACTACTGTAAGCATTTATGAGGTGCAATGTTGGATTTCTTACACAAAAATGTAATATTACTAATTTCCTTAGATTTGTTTTGGGATTATTCTAATCCCTGGGAGCCATAATTAATGATGTTACACTACTTCTCTGCTTTATTGTTTTCCTAACAATGGTAGTAATTATACTTCGTCTTATCTTAAAATTCAGAGAAGTCTTGCTTTTATACTTCTTTGTTTAATCATGGCTTCTAAATGATTTTGCTGCCCAATTCTGCTGCTTTTGCTGAATAAAAAATCCAATAACTCGAAAGATATTCCAGTAACTGAATATGGGGCACCAGAAATGAGTCTGGACTTTTTGGATAATTTAAATTCAATCAGCAAATAAGAAATGCACAGAATAAAGATGTTACTGAAGTGACGGAGAAAACTCACCCTCTCCTCCTCCTCTCTGAGGTCAGGCATGGTGCTGACACACAGAGTCACAGCAGTGATGGCTACAAATAGCACTGACAGACAGGCGAAGATCTTCCCTGGTAGGCCGGAGTGGGGGTTCTCCACCATGTCCCTCAGTCTCCGCATGCAGCCCCCCGCACGAGTCTCTTCCTGTACCCCTGCTCCAGGAGGCTGCTGGCTCTCCTCGCAGGACTGCGGCAATGTGAGCTCGGCCTCCTCCTCCTCCAGCCTCTGCTGCTCCTTGTACTCATCCTGCCTGAGACGCAGCTTTCTGAGACAGCACCAGTCCAGGTTGTTCTCCTCCACCCCCCAGTACAGCAGCTCCTCCTGGAAGGACATGGCGCACATCTCCCTCAGGAGCCGCAGCTTACCTGCCGCCAAGAAAGTGACGATTGTGCGGAAAGCCGATGGGCTTCGGTCGAAGAAATACTCATTGCAGCTGCCGTCATAGTCATCACACACGTCCATGATTTCGGCCTCATTGCTGCAGCTGCGCAGTTTGCCCAGCCTTGATAAGGGAAACTCCTCCAGTGTTGACCAGGGGATGCGGTACTTGATACCCCCCACGTTGATAATGGCTGCCCCATCAGCCAGGCCAATCTCATCTCCATCCTGTTGGCGGGGCTGTGGGTGGAGCAGGAGCTGGGCTCGCTTGTAGAACAGACCCTTCTTGGAGCTGACCTCCTTTGGGTTCTCTACACGGTTGAAGTGGAAGGTGGTGAACTGGTGCTCAGTGCTGCCTGCCAGGAAGGCCACCTCCTGGTACATCCTTGCCACTCTGATGGGGGAACCTGTCCTGTACAATGCAATAGGAGGGGGCTTCACAAGGTGTCTGAGGTGACTTGGAGCTTGTCACCCATTCAGCAACACAGCATATCTCTGCAGGACAGAAATGGCATGTCAGTGATTACATTTTTCAGTGTCTTTACACAGTTTTTAGGAGGGCTTAATACTACCAAGCATCTACTGTATCTCTCTGTCTCTGTAAAATCAAACATTCCAGATGAGTCCATTCATGAAAGGCATCAATATGCCGCAAATGAAGTGCTTGTTGGATGGTTGAACAATGTCTGGAACCTGCTCCCTTCACACCTTTCAGGCATTGGAACTGGGGGGGGCTGCTTCCTGTGAAATGCAAAGAAATGTGATTTGCATCTAAAATCACAGATATATTACCTGTCTTTGAGTTTGTATTCCTTATTCATAGTTTATGAGTCATAGAGTTTCCTTTGCGCTTAAGTTTTTCTTAATTCTTTGATATCTTTATATTTTCTTTATATTTTTGAATGATAGAATGATTAACGGACAAATTTAACCCCATGTAAATTCATTCAAACACGGGAAGAACATATAATCCTCACACAGGAAAAAATCCTTTTTACTGTCTTAATGTGATCCACAGAATCCTAAAGTCGTTGGCTTTTAACTACCCCTCTCAGTAAATAGTCTCTAAAAGAAGACCCAGGAGTCAAAACAGGCGAGCCAGTGTCAAGTTGCGGTCTGAACCCCATGCAGAGAAATTAATTAGTTGTTTTTCTATTAACGGGATCCCCAGGCTGTGGATTGAGACAGTTTAAAGCAGTGCTTAACAAACTGTAGGAAATCACAAACTCAGTAACCGACTACAAATCACGCTGAGCCAAATATCAACTAAAGGAAAGTATCAACTGCTATTCAAAACACATGGACTTAACATATCTTCAATGTTTAACCTATGTGGTAATGGTTTGTTCATTTTTCATTTCATATGAACAAACAGCTGCTGTATCAATGTATTATTCAAAGCAGACTGGTCTTGTCAACACGAAAAATATCTTATATTCTGAGGATCAAAAGGGCAGGTACTGTAAACATTTCGGCCTATATGGTGAGCCTGTCCAAATTTTCTTTCTAAGAGAAAAGCCCTAACATGTAAAAAAAGAGGAATATGGTAAAAACACTGATCACACTGTACTGTACATGCTCATATTCATTTTATTCATGGATAACAACTTTATTTCCGGATGGTATACATGTTTCTATAAAGGCTGACGAAACATTACCTTTATGCTTATAAAATGTTTAAAAAGCTAGATAGATAAAAGAATCAATGATAATGAAGCAATAATCATCTACTTTGGAAAGTTTTGGAGTTTTCTAATCCATCGGGGTAGTGTCATCTCACTCTCTACTGTTTTTGCTGAATCAGACCAGTGTCATCACTCCCTGATCAATGGGTACTATGTTTCATTGTGTGTGCACTGGCTATTTTCACTTCTTCAAAAACAAGCTCTTTAGATCCAATTGCACATTTCTGAAGTCATGCTGTCTTCACAAGCTTAAAACATTTTTTGTTTTATTTAACAACGAAATCTGGATACACAATCCAGATAACACGGCCTGTAAGTATAGCAACAGGCCAATGAACCCTTACTCTCTAAGGATGACCGTACTGGGCCTGAGGCAGTGGAACTGAGGTAGGGAGGCTGGGCACATCAGCACAACCAATTAAGAGTGGGACCCCTCCAGCTATCCTCAGAGTTTCCTCTTCTATTTTGAGGCCAATCATTTTGAAACAGGTCACTTTCTCCGGGGTTCAGTGACTCTACAGTGACTTGGCAAAGTACTTCTGACAGGAGTCTATGAGCATGACACTGCACCCAGGGATGACTTCAGGAATTCAAGTCGTACAGGATAAGCTCAAGCCACAGAGGCATAACATGTCAAATAGGCTCGTTGAGTTGTGGAACTCTTGCATTTATGATTAGAGAAATGCAAGATTAAGTCCTGATTAAAGTAGTATTTCAACACTCATTCAAACACGTAATAAGACCAACACCCATCTCATGTCTGTTAAATTAAAAGTTAGCTTAGCCTAGCACAAAGACTAGACTAGACTAGACTATCTCCTGGCTGTAGCTCACAAATGTCTCATGAAAATCCAGCCATCAAAATCAGTGCTTTTTCAGATTTTCTTCAATTTTAGGTCTTGTAGGTTTAGAATTTTGGGGACTTTCATGGGTCCAGAGGATGAATTCTACTAATTTCGGTGATCACCTGACTTTTCCTCGAGCACTACCATGAAATGTAAATTTGGTACACATATTCATGGTGCCCAGTGGATAAATTGTTATAACTTTGGTCCCTGGATATTTCATCTAGTCCCATCAACTGGTTGATTGTTTTGTTTTTTGTTTTTTTGTTCAATACTTTGGTTTACAACCAAGTACCTGCAAAACTCATGACATTCCCATCAGCCTCAGCCGTACCTTCTGTTCAGTGCAAATATTAGCTTGCTAACATGCTACACGAACCTGGTGAACATGGTAAACATTATACCTGCTAAACGTCAACATGCCAGCATTATCATCGTGAGCATGTTAGCATGTTTATGTTAGCATTTACTTCAAATACAGCCTCACAGAGCTGCTAGCCAGGCTGTAGACTCTTAGCTCCTTCTCAGTCTGTTTAATGGAAGGACTTAAAAATATCCACTGTTTCTCAAGAACAAACCAGTGTCATACATGCTAAGTGTCTATGTTGTTTGTGTATTAGTCTTTTATATTAAAGCAGTAAAATCCAAATGCAAACAAGTCTTTGACACAAAAAAGCAAATTTTCTAATTTAATAAAGCAGGCAATCAATGTGACAATTTATCTTTTACCTGTCATTGTGAGTGGAAAAATTGCTTTTGATTCAAGTATTTTACATCCCTCTTATCCTCATTAGGTGAACTGAGTGCAGCTTATGAGATCATATTTTTTCCTTTCATTTCCAGCACATGAAGCTTTTGCCATAGACCTGTGACCCTCAGTACCTGTGTGCTGACCATGGATCTGTGAGAAAACAGTCAATTAAAAACATGTCCTGGACGACAGTTTCTGTTACAAACCTGCAGTTTAAAGATTTTTTGTTTAAGAAATACTTCCAAGGTGGATGAATATTTGCCACCAGGTACTCCAGCTTCTATCCACAGTACAAAGGCATGCAGGTTAGGTTAACTGGCTGCTCTGAATTGCACATAGGTGTGAATGTGATCTTAACTGGTTGTTTATATCTATATGTCAGCCCTTTGGTAGACTGGTGACCTGTCCAGGGCGTACCCTGCCTCTCGCACAATGTCAGCTGGGATTTTCTCCAGCCCCCCCCCCCCCGTGACACTCGAACAATAAGCGGTATAGCTGATGGATGGATGGATGGTTTCGAGACACCTTGCTCTGTCTTTCTTCAGAGATAGCACCTATAGAAGATGCATTACTTTTCAACTCTGCATTATTCTTTTACCACCGGTTGCTCATGCAAATATAATTTACATGACTCTTTGCATAAATCTGCAACCCATGCATCACTGATACATCTGCCTTACCACAGCAAATCAACCTTAATCTTTGCAAAAGGCCTGAAGCAGAAGATTATTTTTGAACACAGAGGTCTTGAATGACACTGAACTGTCACCTGACTGGCTGCTAAATTAGACTGATTGATCTCCTCGGAGCGACTTTTTGACAGCGACAGTCTGTATTCAAAAATATGAGGACAATTAAGTGTCTTGCCTGAAGAGGCACTGCAGCAATCAGTGGAGAGAAAATGATTTCATAATCTAGAATGATGCAAAACGTCTCTCTTGAACTGCAATAACCATGGAAAGAGTGCTTCTCACAACATACTCAAATACATTATAGTCTGAAGGACTGAGATGTAGAGCAACTTTTAGATTATGAGTCACAGGAACTGATGATTTTTTTGCCCAGCAGGGCTTTGACTCACTAAAGAGACACTTTATTATTTAATCAATTCACAATGTCTGTAATCTAAATTGGCAAAACATCCTGCCCTGCTTTCTGCAGTATGAATTACAAACGGGCTAAATAAGTTGCTCTAAGTAGACAATACTTTTCTATACCCTAAAGAGACATAATTGAAAAGGTATTAAAAGCGTAAAAAACTAATTCAGTTTGGAGCTGTATTATTCTGAGTTATTTGTAGATTTGCTTTTGCAGAATACACTGGAGACCAGTAGTGAAGCCAGTAATGGGCTAAACCATCCGGGCAAGTTTTGTAAAAAGACTGTATAAGTTGACATGATCTTTTGTTATTGTTGTTTTTTTTTTCTTCTTCTAATTAAAAATGGTGAAACAAATCATGAGACGCTAGCGTAACATTATCAGCTGCTGTGGATGTGGATACAGCATTAATCTGACTTTCAGTTGGCTGACTTTTGTGTTTGAGTCCAAAAATAAAGAAGTAATGTCTGCAATCCACCATCTAAATCTTCCTCTAAATGTTTACTACAGAAATATCACTGCATTACAAGACATTTTAGCTTCTCCTCTCAAGCCTAACCCTGACAATGAACAGCACTGTAGCGAATCCAGTTTCTGAGAGAGTCGCTGCTCTGCAGGATGCTGCAGTAATGCTAATGCTAATGCTAATGCTAACACTGGGTAATCAGGAGGAAATGGGAGCGGTTCTGTTCAAACGGCCGGAGCTTGGAAATGATAGCAGGATTTACTGAGTGTCAGTCTTTCATGACATGGACACTGTGTGTGTGAACAAGTCAACACTGCCTTTTCCCCTAACGTGACGGAAAAGAACCTGTATACATTATGGTTACAGCTGTAACCATAGTAGCCATATACAACAAAGATGGTTTCTGTTGACTGCAACTGGAGTATACTGATTTTCACCCAAACACTGAGACTGAGACTAAAACTAAATCAAAGTCAGGTACAGGAATTAATACTGTCCAAATACCAATTTATTTGCAAGGGTTGAACCCAACACAACCCAATGTGTAAGTACACCGATTAGCCACAGCATTACACACACACACACACGAACACACACACACACACACACACACATATATATACACGAACACCTTCCATGTTTCCTGTTTATCTGTTTATGTTTAATTCCTGCATTAAGAATAAGTACAATAGATCCAATCTTCCCTCAGTCCAGATTTTGATTTTTAGAGGAATTCTCCACAGGAAATTCACCTGCTCACGGGTTTTTGTCTGCAAACTTATTCACGCCTGCATACCACCGACAGCTTTTCGAGCGTGCAGTACAGGCAGTGTTTTGCTGCTGGGTATTGCCTTTGAAATGCAAAATGTTGCAAAGTAAACTTGTCACTGTTTCTTCTGCTTTTCTATGTTTGTCCATTTCTAGTTCTAAGGAATGCACCGTCAAGTTTTCATAAAATAATTTCCATGGGAAAAGTTGGCTCACTCACTTTTGTAAGGGCCCACCCAAAATACAATGTCTGACTGTGCTATTGCAGGAGACTTTAACGCTGCCTTTTAGAGGTTTCATACGGGCCGTGACGATCTCTAATAGAAAATTAGACCTAAGCTTCAAGCCTGACAGTCATTGTCAATCAGTTCATTCAGAGGGCTTGACTTTAACAAAGTGTGAGACAGGGAGGAGGAGATAATGGGCTGAATAAATTGCTGCAAGGGAAGGGATGCGAAGTTTGTGTGCAAGCACAGTTATTAGGAAAGAGATAGAGTTTAGAGATCACAGCAGAATGCAAAAAAAGAACAGCCGCCTACTTACTAACAAGGGAAGAATGTGGCACATCTCCCCTCTCTTTTCTCTTTTTACATGGCCCAAGAGTGTGCAGGTTCACAGCCCATCCAACACCCTCCTCCCATCAGCTCACCTTCAGCTACAGAGGAGGAGGACTAATGAGTTAACTGAGCTGCCATAGCGATCAGCAGCGTGGCAAACCCGACGCACAGCATGTCAAAAAACCCTCGCGTGTCAGAGCAGATTGCCAAGTCCGCCGCAATCTGTTCTCGATAGTTTGCTTCCTGTGGCTTCAAGGGGCCCACGAGCACGTGTGTTCGTACGTGAATTTACAGCAGGAGAGAAACACGGGCATCCGTCACCGCACATCAACAGGTTAATGATCCCAGCACGGGGAGGCAGTGACATTTATATGGCCAATCCATACAGGAACGGAAGAGAGAGATGCCTCTGAGAAGCATGGTAGCTTTTTTTGAAAGCTTCTCGGCTACTTAGGGTATAACTGCTTTACTCGAACGTTGACAGGCAAATCCAATTATCCGTGGACAAACCTCCAGAAAGGTAGGGTTTGATGTAATGAAAGAGGGAGCTGCACAGTTTGATCACATCTAAAGCAGAGCACTGCTGGGACTCAAAAGCCTACATGTACAGCACAGGCGATGACAGAAGCTCATGTAATTATGCAGAGAAACATCCCCAAATGAAAGGAAACGGCCTATAGTACTCCTCTAACACCCCCCACAGTCCCTCCAGGAACGTTATAGGATTGTTATAGTAATGAATGAAAAAGACCATAAGGACATTAGGAAAGTATTCATTGAGAACCTTTAGCCCCTGTAACCCCTTTACCACCCCCTGTTGGACAACAAGTAGGATAGTACAGTGAAATTGAAGAAGTTTATCACATTTATGTGAAAAAATGATTAAATATACTGTGCTTCTATTGTAAAAGTGTTGAATCTGCTGTGTGTTCAATATGTGACTGTTTTCCTCGTTATGATACCAAACGCATTTTGCAATTTCGACCTCTTTGTGGCAAAAACGGTTCAACGTGGAACGGTTTCAAAAAACCCCAGTTGCCAGACTCACCCAGTGCGTTGTCGGGCTCGTGTCCATCTGTTCCAGCTCGCTCGCGCCTTCGCACCCCTCAACGTGCAGCATGCCGCGAAGTTTTCCGCGCAGATGGCCTGGGACTCGGACGCACGACCAGCGCGCTCACACGCCGCGCAGAGTTCCGAGGCTCCTCAAAGTCGCCGTTCAAGCCTCCGGGAATACGCGCGCGGCGTCCGGCGAGCCCCCGCGGAATCGCTTGGTCCATCGGAGACGCACAAGCGGTGGCAATGTTATTCCAGTTTATCAGAGAGACTCCGTCAGACTCTTCCCTCCTCAATCAGAGGCGGCGTGGCAGATGTTGCAGAGGAGTGTGTGTGTGTGTGTGTGTGTGTGTGTGTGTGTGTGTGTGTGTGTGTGGCTCGGAGCAGGTGGAAGGCTGTCTCCAGCTCACTTTCTGCACGCTCAGGTGCGTCCGGAGCTGCGCGCTCCGCGGTGCGCTCTGCCAAACTGCGTCTCTGGGAAACCGCGACCGCTTCAGTACAATCTCACAGCGTCGAGGGGGAGGGTTTGCCGTGTATTTCTTCTCGCCGTCTATGTGCTAAGCTTGAACTCAAATGGTCTTTCTTGCCTCGTGAAGAATTTGGGCTGCATTTCCTTCATCATTAACCTCATCTGGCACCGAAATCTGCCTCTAAGATTTCTGGCTTGTAGAGTTGATCAGTTACATATATACATATATATGACATGTGACTGAGGCTTATGTGGGTCAACAAACTATCATCTCAGCTCAGTTGACTGTTCATATAATGACCTTTTATTTAGATACGAAACACAAATTAATTTCTTTGCTCGTCGTCTTTGCTCTTTAAAATGCGTTTTTGTTTTTTTTGTGTTTTGTTGGTTTGTTTTTGTTTTTTTTTTTTTTCTGGTGAGATCCACAGCTTCCCAAACCGAAGGCGAACTCAAAGACGGTGGGGCATGCACAGTGTTGACGGCTGAAGCAAACCTTCCCAACCCGCCGCACTGGACACGAGGTCAGAGTCAGGCATCCAGCTGAGACAGTGGGTGTGGCTCCGCGGACCGGCTGAGAGTTTCTCTTTCATTGCGGCCCGGTCTGTCAACACGATTTCGGCGCATCCGAGTGTTTTTCAAAATGAGAGACAGCCGAGAGACAATAATTGCCATGGTCTGCCTGATGCTAAAGTAAACAGCGGTGGTGGCAGCAGAAGCGTCCATTTGCAGGATATCTGGTTTGTTAAATGCCTGCCAACAGCTCAGGTTTAAAGCTGCAAATGCGTTGACATAAAAAATGACTCTGTTCAGATTTTTCAATGGGAGCAATTATCACCGACTAAAAATAGAATCAAAGACAGGTGACTGTTTTTAAAGACTCCTTGTTGGATACAGAAACTACCCTTAGGCCATATGACATGAAGTTAAATTCCCATTCATCATGCTAAAGTGTCCTTGAGCAAAACACTGAACACCCACCAGCTCCTGGGTTGCTGCTCTGTGTGGCTGCGTTGGACCCCTGACCTCCTTGTTAAAAGGCCAGAAAAGGATTTCCCTGAGCGGAAAAAAATCAAACTTTCATCGACTGAACTTCTTCTGTGCAAAAATGAATACGTCGTTTAAAATCCATGGGTTAGACATGCAATCACGTACAAATTTCATCGTGTTAAAGTGACACTCAGCATCGTCTCATGGCGCTTCTGTTTTGACAAACTCAGAAGAGACAGATTAACAAAAAAGAATGTCAAAATCAAAGCAGCAGAGGCCAACATATCTTGACTTTTTAGTCATAGCTGTGGGTTAAGCACCAAAAATACCTACATTTCCCATCATGCAATGCATTGCGATATAATGCAATTGCATTGCACCTGTCATTCAAACTCAATGCAGTTCTAATGTTAGATTAATGTGATAACCTCTAACTACATTATCAGGGGTTATTTTCTCTGATTCACAGTTCATTAGTACATTATGCGAGTACGTTCACGGTTGGAGTAGTGCTCTCAATGACTTTTTGAGCTGATATATAAGTGTCAATAAGGTGGAGGTCCCCGTTAAACTCAATCAAACTCCCGGGCTGTATTTCATATGAGCACATCTGCTTTAATCACGTCCATGCCTCTAGAAGGCAGTCACGTCTATGGGTAGCATGGTTGGACATAATGATACATGGAGTCATTAGGAAAAGTCAGGTAAAGCACCTTCAGCATCCTATCTAATGTGTAAATCAGGTTGTGGGAATTGGCTAACTGCATTACCCATTAGTTTACATTCATCATCATTGAGAAACATTGCCTTTAAAGTCAGCCGGTAGCTTTAGCTACTGCTAAAACGTAGTGTAACGGTAACATAAGTAGAGAAGAGTCATAAAGGCAAAAAACTGACTCAGTAAAGTCCGTTTCACAGCAATATTTATCCACGGTTTGCAAACATTAGCCACCGTAAGCTACTGGTCATACCAGACCAGGTGAGACTGTGTCAACGAAAATCCTCAGTGTACTGAATTGTCAAAGACTGTGTTTCAACATGAATTCCCCTTTTCATTTGTAAGAGGATGATGTTATCTCACCTTTCAAAACTCACATAGTGTAGCTTTAAAGATTACGGCCAACAGTCCCCCCTTGACAATTGACAAGAGTGTTCACACCCCTTCTGAAATAATCTACGGATTTGAAATGGTGGCCCTTTCTCATTTCATTGACTTTTCATCAACATCGCCACTCCTGTCTCGAGTTTGGAGAGCAATTACGGAAAGTATCCAGCTGGGCCTTAAATGCATCTCAAGAAGAATGCTGAATCCTGCACTATCTGCAAGGTAATCCCGACTGGAAAATGTCCTTTCTTGATTCAAAAATTACCCAGTGAGATGACTTTGGAGAGAAAAAAAACATAGAGATCTGATACTATACAACTTTTTCATTTTGGGAAAAGTTAATTGGACTTTTTTATGGAGTGAAATCAGCCAAAAAAGAAACTCTCCAGTTTCCCCCTCTAGGGGTTTTGAACTCTGTAAGTCAATTTTTTTATTTTTTTTTGTGTCTCTGAGTTTCGAAAGTTAATTCTAGCTCACATCATGCTAAAAGGTCCTCCCAGGCCCCTGTTTGTCTGCCAACAAACATTATCAATCTGCCAGCCGTTCCCTTGTACTCATCTCTCTCTCTCTCACACACAAGCCAGACTCCAGACTCTTTGTGTCCTTGGGTAAGAACTTGTTTTTCAAGGTGTTCTCAGTTCATGTCACTTGGCGAAATGAAAATGGAAGTTTGTTGTTGTGTAAAATCATAATTAATTTAACCATTCGGAGTCACGCAGCTATTCTGGGTTTTCACCCATTGCGTGAAAAGCTTACCTATTCACGGTGGCCAAAACAACAAAAACAAAATAAAACAATGAGTTTACAGTGATATACTGATACAGCTATTAGCTGCTCTCCGCAAGCATCTGACATTGATGAATTACCATGCTTCAAATATGCTGCATCAGCAATGTGGGTACATAATAAACTTTGACTACCCTCCACCCACCCCCACCCCGCAGGAGGATGAAGTGACTGGGCCGTGAGTAACAAGCTGCTAATCCTGCTATTATGGTCACAATATGTTTCCAGCCTCGTGTCTTCGCAAGCCTGTACTGTACTGTACTGGAAGAAGAGATGAAAAGAGCCCAGAAAACACGAGGCTTTGTTTGCTCCAGATAAAGCAGGACTAAGAAGTGTTTGCAGTCAGATAAAAATGCTTGTTCCCGCTAATGTGCACAAAACAGTCTTTACTTGGTCTTTAAGGATCATTAGCCATGTTTTTATTTCAGGGCCATAGAGGGTTTTGTTGGGTTGTATCCTTTAAATGGCCTATGTTGGACTTACCCCAACAGCCCTGTCAGATGACTTCGACACCACCTGTCATGTTCCAAATGTGTTCATTTGAAATTTATATTTGTTACTATTATATTATGTATTATGTTGTTCTCATACAACTGAGCTGTCATGTTTAGGTTGGTCTGGTCTTTTTTTCATCTGTACTATGACCACTGAAAGTAGCAGGAGGTATTTCAGTTATTTATCAATTAATTGGGCTATTTAGTTCAAGCTTTAGGCATTACTTTTAACTATATTTGAATTGTTCATCTATTAATGTAGCTATCAACTTCAACTATTTATTCATTACTTTTAGCTAACTATTCCAAACTTTTATTTATCACTTTTAGCTGTATTTGAACAATTGATCCATTAATATAGCTGCAAGTTTCAACCATTTATGCACAACTAATTCAATTATTACTTTAAGCTAACTGTTTCAAGCATTTATCCATTGCTTTTAGTTGTTTCACCATTGATCCATTACAGCCACCCTTTTCTGCACCCATCCATTATCTCTTTCAACCATTTATCTGTTCCTCTTGGCTATTTCAACTGTTTATTCATTTCAGTGTTAGTGTACCTTTTTTGCTTGCTAACGGCTTTTTATACACTACAGCTGACTGTGTGGATATGCTTTAAATCAAAGTTGAGTTGAGTCACCCTACATTTTTTCCCATTGAAAACTTCACAAGTTCCCCTCTATGTAACCCGTCAGTCAGGAATCACTGGCCTTTCTGACCGAGTATGTTTCTAATTAAAACTCATGAAGTTTGTGGTTTCTTGTGGCCATTTGAATGGTTCAAATCAGGTTTTCGAAAGTAGATGTTATTGTTTTTTTGATATTAATGTTTTCCTCATGCGATTGATTTAATATATCTTTGTTTGTAAAGGTTCTGAATCGGCCCTGCTGAGGATATTGATCCATTTTGTTTAGACAATAGCTTCTTTCTCAAGGGCGCAGCAGCGCTACCTGAGTGAACGCACGCGGCCCCCTTGCACGGGATAAATTATGAATCAGCTAATACCAGGTTTTGCCCTCATGATTATAACCTGCTGTTGTAATGAGATGCTCACCTTGTGCATGATCTCGTCATGATTCTAGGTCGGCAGTGATGGCTTTCCATATTAATGACACAGACTGTTGATGTATAGCTGCCAGTCAGTCTCTTGGGGCTCAGCTCACAGCTTATTGATATCAGGCAGAGCAGAGACCTTCTGGTGAAAAAACAAAAATGATAATTGATTAGTAGGAAAATTTTAATGAGTTACTTGGACTTCATCACACGGCTTCAAAGACCCATATTACAGTCATATCGCATAGACATTTCTTCACAGTCTTATTGTTGTGTAGTATGGGTAGGTAGCACCAATTAAAGAAATAAAAATTAAAAAAGTCAAATGTGGATAAAACAACTTTGGGCTGTATTGATTTACTTCAAAATTTACCTTGCACCAAAACTTTCTATTTGAAACCTTTCTCTTAGTCTTAGATTAGTCTTCTCTAACTTATAGAATATTGTCCAATCACTACAAAATTTTGTAATATTTACCTGATATTTTACCTTTCTTGTGAATAAAAATCAAATCCAATCTAGGCTTGAGTTGTAAGCGCAACTTGACAGCAGCTGAAAATGACCTGACCTCCAGACCACCTTGCTGCAGTGATGCAGAAATGTATTCTGGGTTTTGTCAGTACACCCTGACATCACCGCGGGGTGATGTCAAGTTACCATTTAAATCTGCAACATGACCGATTTTAAACTAAAATCAGATTTTATTATTCTAAGCAAGGCTGAACTAAAACATGATAAACCTTCAAGCAATACATTAACATTTTGGGAAATACAGTTAATCACTTTATTGCAGAGAGTTAGATAAGAAGATGAATGATAAATATCAAACTGCGGCCAACAGCTGGCTAGCTTATCTTAGCATAAAGACTGTAAACGTGCTGTATACTGTTTCTTGGTCAGGAGCAGTAACTTCCAACCAAAACACCACGTAAAGCTACAGATTAAACAGGCGAGCTATAACATGTTAATTAGTGAGCTTTAGAGGTGCCGCTGCGCAGATTTTGTTATCTTTGAATGGAGCCGGGCTAGCTGCTTTCCCCTTCGTTCCAGTCTTTGTACTAAGCTAAGCTAACTGGCTACTCGCGGTAACTTCACAGACAGATATAAGAGTTGTGTCTTTTCTATTAACTTAAGCAAAAGAACGAATAAGCCCGTTTCCCAAAGTGTCAAACTATTGCTTACCATCGATAAACTACAGTTTAACTGCTAGTCTAATGCGGCACAGTTAATTAATATAAAGTGACATTACACTGTTACCGTTGGTGCACTTTTGCAGATTTAAGTACAGAGTTGCCACAAGTGGAAAGAAGCAGATTTGTCTGAGTTATTTTCACCTCCTCAATCAAGATTGAATACCTTTAGATGGTACAATGCAGCAGAGCAACAGAAACAGAGATCTAAACCCAAAGAGATATGGAGACATCATTTGTCAAACATAATGGAATAGAGCCGTTCTCATTCTGAAGACCATGGCGAGAAAAGTAGTCATTGGTGCAACAGCTAATAAGGATCTGAGCAGAAAAAGCTGTAAAATAAATGCTTACTCACAGTGGAAAAAAGCCAAATGTCACCTTTGAATGGCATTTATTCCCATATCAGCCTAATGGACATTTACCTTTCTCACTGCATTTTCCTTTAAGCGACAAGATATATTTCTCCTTCTGCAGATGTTTGAAAGGTCTAGGTCTTCAGCATCCTGTAATTATTATGAGATAATGAGCCATAATGTTCAAATCAATTTGGAAAAAAGGCACTTTAAAATTGAAAAAATTACATAAATGCATTTCACTGTGAGCACTTTTTCTCTTTTATAGACTTTTTCATAAATGTCATTCTACTTTGAACAGGAGGTGGGTCAGGAAGTGTCAATCAAAGTCAGACCCTGTAGCTACAGTGTAAGGAATCAAAGAGAGAAGCTGTTTGTTGAGGCTGGCTCTGATTTTACATTTCATGACTATTTGCTAAAAAAGAAATACCTTTAAGCTGTATTTTTAAGGGATGAAGTAAAAGTCAGTATTTTAGGTGCCTGGTGAACTGAAGTGCCTTTATCCTGAAAGACTGAATTAGACCACTTTTGGTAGCTCTCCCTAGTCTCAAACATTTGTATAATAAATTCCTATTACTCAGTGCACACTGAAAAGAAAGTGATGCCAAAGTGACAAAGATGTAGATTTCTGAGAAGCTGTTTGTAGGATTGTTCGACAAGAGAAACATGGATTTGCGGGGGATAGAAGTGTAGTCTAGTTTGCAGTCATCTCAGTGAAGCAGATTGTTTCATGTGTTGCAGAGATGAGTGTGTTGGAGAAAGTAAATAATGTAGAGTCTCTTGGTGAGCTTTCTTCGTGGTATCACATCCCATCAGGCCTTTCCCCCTCGTTGTTGGCTCCATCAGGCTGACAAGTGCTCTGCTGCTGTTTTGCAATATTGAAGAAAGGGGAGAGGAACAGAGGGCAGAAATTCCCACTCCAACCACCATCAAACAATACAGTGACAGTTTGTTCTTTTTTGTCACTATCACATCTTCCTCAGGTGGAAAAATCAAATCTTTACAGAGCCTGTGGTGACAGAGGATGAAACAATTACTCCATCCACAAGACAGATTTGCAGCATTAGAACTTCTCAAAGGCTTCTTAATGATGCCTGAATGTGTATTGGCGTGTATATTGTATACATGTGCATTGACATGCACATGATTTGATTTGCAGAGAAGAAGACAGGAATTTCAATTAGATTCGAACGTGTTTTGATTTAATTTGGGGGAGAAACAGGCAGGAGAGAAAAATGTCTGAAACACAGCACTTACTGCACAGTTTACATCAGCTGTTAAACCAGTACGTCATCCACTTGTAACAGTTCCACAGTCAGAGATGAAAATGTTCAGAATCCGACTTCCCTTGTCAAACAGTGTGCACAAAGAGGAGCCCTGCCAGCATCAGAGAGCAGCCACAGCATCAGCTGGATCTCTGGATGAACCTCTGACCGCTGACTACCTGCACTGCTAGCTTTGACATACTTTACTGGCACACTTTCTTGAAAGCAAAAGTCTAATGAGAAAAACCTCTATACACAACAAAAAAATTCATCTTAACAGCTCTCACATTGAGCTTTGAGGACTTATTTGTCTCGTCTTGGCAGTGTGAAAATACCACTTGCTACCAGTACAGTTTCCCTTGATCTGGCCAATTTGTAGTGTGTTTTTTTTTTTTTATTCTATTATGCACCAGTGTGGTTTAATGGAGCTTTTGCATCAGTTCAGGCACAACACTGAAGTTGTGCTCGGATCAGGTAACTGGCATCAGCTGCTTCATTCATGCGTCACCATCATTGGCTCCTTTATCAGCTGCTTGGCTACCAGCTGACTGGTAACTTCGAGTCACATTCACATCAGTTTACATGTCGACCTTTATACTATAACCTGACATTTCTCTTTGACTGCTCTGCTGGTAGCTTCATGCCAACACTGTTTACTGCCACAGCTCAGTCTAACACTCCAACCTCCACCTCGTGTACTAAGCTTTTGGTACTGTTGTTTCAACAAAGATTTCATGTTCACGTATGTGCCTATTAAGGGGGACTCAGTTCTCTCAGCAGCTCCCTCATTGCAGCCTGGATTCTTTGTTAGCTCCCTCAAAAAGCAAAGATTTTTGTCGCCCAATTTATCTCTTGTATGACCACTCACAATGAATGGTCCATGCCTGACACAAGTATAGCAAACTGAATTTAAATGGTGGCGCAATGATACCACCATCACTTAATTTTCACATATGAGTTTAATATGACTAGGCTCATTAGTTCCCCCTGTCTTTTCTGTAGAGCATATAAACTCTAAGAAAAGTACTGATGTTGTTAATGGTTTACATTTACACCCGCTGTTAAATGACATGGTAATCACAAAAGATATTCTGTTTACATGGAAGTAAAGGTAATTAGTACAATTAGACTGCAAACTAAGGGGACTGTCTTCCTATAAACAACTAGCCCCTGGGGCATCTGTGCAAGCAGCTTATACAGTTTATTTTTAGCCGACATCTAGTGGCCATAATAATTATGACAAGAGCAAAGTAGGAAGTTAGGTGACATAGTATACAGAGCAACAGGAGACCACTGTTTGTTTCCTGCCTGATACCAATTAAATGAATCAAAGTCTTTTTCACAACCTGAACGCCTGCTGCTGCTACGCTCTCATGTGTCGTAACTGAGGATAGGGACAAACGATTACATTATGTGGTCGTTTAGGTTGGAGCCTTGTACTTTTTTAGGTACACTGGTCGCATAGCTCTATTGATGGCATTGTAGGTCGGCCCACCACTTTGATTTACACTGAAATATCTAAACAAAAACAAAAAAAATACGAGGGATTACCTTCAAATTTTGTAGAGATATTTATGATCACCAGAGGATGAATCCTGCTGGGTCTCTGTCTTGCACAATCATGACGTTCACGTTTGTGGTTTTGAGTGAAATGTCTCGCCAACTGGATGGATTCCCATGAAATCTGGTACAGAAATTATTTAAGGTACACAGAGGATGAATTGTAATAACTCTGGTGTCTTTTTTAATCTAGCACCATGATCAGGTCAAATTTTGTCCAATACTTTGTTTTGTAAGCAAATACCTGCCAATCTAATGACATTCCCATCCTGCTCAGCTGTAAGCTGTAAAATGAGGCTGTTTCTCATTTCACTGAGACTGAGTGTAGGTGAGCCAACAACCCACCAGGTACAAAAGAAGGATTTTGGCATCTTCATACCGTCTGTGTTCTATGTGTGTTATTTCAGAACATGCAATGTAGTCTGAAGATCAAATCTGACAAGATTGGGCAATTAATTTAGTGATTTGAAGTCCTAGATTTCTCAAAGTCACATGGAGGGCCGAGTTGTTTTTTTTTCTTACAGGCTGTCAGAGCATCTTTGTTCAATGCCCTTCATTGTCAGCACCCATCCACAGAGGAGCACGTGGGGAGGGTTCATAGGATGGCACTGTCTGCCACATTTGTAACTCCTGTCACCAGCTGCAGGAGACATCTCATAAATGGAGTGGGCCGTGAGTGTCGGAGGACGTTCGTCTTGTCACACAGCGATATTCAGCTTTGTCTCCGCCTACCCCCACCTCCGATCTCCATCCGTCTCCACGCTGTCTCCGTCCCTGCTCATTGGTACCGGATGACATTCAAAGAGGGTCAGATATGCAGAGAATGCAGTGAAGTGATTTACAACGTCTGACAATTCTTAAAGAAGAAGCAAACCGATTTAACTATGATCCACTTAAGGAATCATATTGACTAATTTATTAGGCGGAGAACACCTTATCCGCAGAGGATGAATCCTACTAAATTTAGTGATCCCCTGACTTTTTCTCTTGCGTCACGTGATTTTGATTGAAGTATCGCAACAAATAATGGACGGGTTGCCATGAAATTTGGCACCTCATTCATATTCTCTTCAGGATGAAATGTAGAAACTTTGATGATCTGTTAACTTTTCACCAAGCCCCATCATCAGGTCTAAGTTTTTAATAAAAGGTACAAAAAACTAAGAGTGTGAGCATAGTAAACATCATAGCTGTTAAACATCAGCATGTTAGCATTGTCATTGCGAGCATGTTAGCATGCTGATGTTAGCATCTAACTACTGGCAGTAAACCCTTAGTCTTGTTATTTAAGAGCTGCTTCAGGGTTGATGCCAAGTAGAATGAATGACCTTGAGCCTCCAGTGCTTTCAAGAAAATACTGAGCAATAACTGAAATAGAAAATATGAATTTATTCTCGTTTTCACAAAGCCAGAATTTCCCGTTTTCATCATATTTCCTCTTTCCCTCTGTTTGTGGAGTGTTAAAAATGACCAACAAAAAAAAACGCCTGTGAAGTGACTTTTTCTCATCAGGGTAACTGATAGAAAACTGTGTAATGAACCCAGAGTTAACCAGACGGTTTGCCGCTGTTGCATTTAAAAGACCTAAAGTGTTCTTTCACAGCAAAGCAATAACCCCTGCACACATTAAGGCAATCAGAGCTGAGCAGAGAGCATGACTTACATCGCTGGAGTAATAATAAACTGGAAAAGCCACTTCCTGATTAATTAACCCTGGTCTACACACTTTTAACGCTATATCTGAGACATGAGAGGGCACATGATGGCTTCCACTGAAGCCTGGGGCCACTGGCTTTATGAGGACTGTAAATCAAATGGCACAGATGTGGAATTTTTTACTAAGTCCCCAAGTTTTGTTTTTTATTAGAGAATTGTGAGGATGAATTGTTCTGGTGGTGTACCTACTGCTGTTTTTTGGTGGCAATAGAGTGAATGAAATATAAACTTCTCTATCATTAATGGCGAGGATGATATAATTCCCCTTGTTATCCAGGTTGCCGACCTGCTGCTGCGCAAAGTCAAAATGAGCAATTTACTGCCAATATGATTATCTCATTAAATATCAGCCATCTAATCAAATCGTAGTGCGATTAACTCAAAAAGTGTAAAAAAGAACTCTCCTGATCAAAGAGGCACATGGAAACGCAGATCTGATGAAAATAACATTAAAAAAACAAACATTTCTACTCCCTTTACTGTCAAACTGGTTGTTAGCGGGATCACGAACCGTGTCTTTTTAACTTCGAGGGAAGGGAACAGGAGAGCACAAAGATATCACACAGAGACGCGGGTGTGGACATCATTGGAATATGTATGACCCGCGACATTGCTGATCTCCCTGATACAGATGCTGGATCTAAAGGTCATCTGGAAGCAGCTTGTAAAAGCCAGTGAGGAAGCCATGAGTCAGTGATTCCAGGCCGAGCCTCCTATCGCACAGACAGAGAGGGACAGAAGATACAATTGGCTCATCATAAAGCTGTCAAGTCAGTCATACATATCGGTGAACACAGTTACATATCGCTGCCACAAATAAGACACTTGCTATTAATAAACCCATCGTGCTCGGAAGGAAATACAGTAGCTGGGGACCGGCTTTTCTTTTTGCCTTGGGATGGTGGCAAGAATGTTTTCTCTGGAAACAAGTCTGATCATGTCTTTCAACAGAAGGCTTTCTTTGAGTGGCTCATAGGAAGCATGTACTTGCTGTTGGGAGTGTGTATTTGTCTTGCTTCCTTCATCCTGGTCCTTCAGATCTGTTTATTTGGTTATTAAACATCATGTTCAGCCCCACCTGTTGCCTAAAATGTCATCTTTTGATAAATCTTGATCCAGAAGTCTTCACACAAAGGGAAAAAAGCTTCAGCACAGCAGTTTTCAGTGCAGTTTCATTTCTACAAATACTTATAGTGTATGCCATGACGTCCTCTTCAGCTGCAGTTAAGGAAGGAAATCCTTTGCAATGTGAAGAGCTGAAACAATTGATCAGCTTCTGACCGTCGTTTACATATTTTCAGAAACTATTTTAAGAATCATTACTGGACAAATAGACGTGCCAGGAGGAATATTTTTGCCCCATGAAAAGCTCAGTTGAGCTTTATCTATTTGTAAAACTCCGGTGGTGTTTTGAAAATCCCTGCTACATAAACAGTGAATAATAGCACACAGAGCCAAAAAAAGAATCTGCCAGTATAATATATAATTTACAAAAGCCTCTGATGTTGTCGAGAAAAGAAGCTGGAGAAATCAAGTACAGTACATGGCATCAGACAAAAATGCCCTGGGAGTTAGTGAGTGCTGTATTTCTGGGCGAACGGAAATTAGCTGAGGTGTGAGATTTTGATTAATATTCTCACTCACTAATGACTCAGGAGTAGAGACCTTATAAAAGAGCTGATAAAAGATAGATAAGCCTGGGAGCGGCATATGATCTGGATATGATCTGCACGTATGGAGAACAGTTCAGTCATAACGATTTGTTACAATCTTAAAGAGTGCCTTCCAATTTTATAATACTAATGCTTCTAAGCAGTGAAACACTTAAAGGAATAGTTTGACATCTTGGAAAATCCGCTTTTCTCTTTCTTGCAGAGATTTTGATGAGAAGATTGACACCACTGTAACGTCTGTACATTAAATATAAAGCTAGAGCTGGAAGTTAATTAGCTTAGCTGAGCATAAAGACTGAAAGCAGCCTTGCTTTCTCCAAAGTTTAAAAAATATGCCTACCAGCACCTCCAAAACTAACTAATGAACTTGTGCATCACATCTGTTTATGGTCGATATTTTGGGAAATATGTTTATTTGCTTTCTTGCTGAGCGTGAGAAGATTGATACCATATCTGTGTGGTAAATTGAAGGCTGCAACCAGTAGCCAGTTAGCTTCACCTAGCATAAAAACTGTCAAAATCAATAAAACAAACCATCCAATCAAACAAAAAGCGTTAAAATGTCAACTTGTGGTTTTACAAGACATAATATGTTAATTAGTGAGCTTTTGAGGTGTACTGGTAGTTTTGGTCACTGTACATTTTGACAGGCTAGCTGTTTCCCCCTTGTTTCTGGTCTTTATGCTAAGCTAAGCTAATCATCTCCTGGGTCTGGCTCCATATTTAGCATACAGACATGAGAATAGTGACAACCTTTTAATCTAACTTTTTGCAAAAAAAGTTAGATGTATTTTCCAAAATGTCACACTATTCCTTTAAAGTGTAACACAGTGAAAAATGCTACTTTTAAGATGGCCATTAATAGAGAAATACTGGACACTATTTCCAGATGGATGTGGTAAGCGATGTAACTGAAGTTGGCACATAATGTTGACCTGACCCAGTTATCAGCTCTACATTTCTTAGATTTCCACATTTTATTAAAATAGTGTCCCTCGTTTATTTCTGGAACCTATTAAAACTAACTTTATTAGTAACTTTATTGACCCTGTTTTAAAAGTGGGCTTAAGTCTGTCAGCTTTCTCTGTGCTGATTTACAGTTTCTTTGAAAAGGAACATATCTCTTATTCTGCTCATGCTATCACACGGTCAAATCCCACATTTGAATCGATTTATCATCTTCCATTATGCAGCTTTGAGCTCAGCTCAAGTTGTTATCTATCTTGCCAACTTACACTGGGGATGATTTTTTATTATGTTGGCAGACCTTGTATAAGGACTTTCCAGCAAAACCATTTCATTCCAATTTTGAAGGATTACATGGCTGGAAACATATGCATCATGTAGGGTATGTACAGTAATAATTATAATGATGGAGCGATCTAGTCAAGATGCCACTGCTCAGACAGTTACTGCTGCTGTTCAAGTTTTTGACAAAATTTACCTCATTTCTTTTCATGATAAGTCATGTTTATTTAACAGATTGAAACAATAACTGGATGCTGGGCTATTTTAATGCCTTTCTAAAATCAGAGTAATCAATCCTTTCCATTCACTTACTACCTTTGGAGAGTCACTCACATGACTCAAGATGTAGAAATTCAACATAAAACACATTAATGTTCCACGGTCCGATAACAGATAAATCAAGAGATGGTCACTCCATTGCCGACACACCTTTTGAATTTTGAGAAACGACCTGCCTCTATGGAAGAATAGTTGAACTGCACATTATACCTATTCTAGAAGCGAAGGCATCCTATAACTTTTCATTGGGTGACATCGCCCAAAGGGTACAAAAAGTAGTACAAATGATCTCAAGGTACCCAAATCCATTTTTACCTGCCCGAATACATAAAAAGTAGATTTACTTGGCTCTTAATCTGGCAGCACTAATGGCAGATGGACACAGGGACGTTTTTTTGCATCTACTGGAAACTGTGCAGTCTTGGATGTACCTAAACTGGCAGCGGGAACACATACAATGACATGAGTTTTATCACGACGACAGTCATAATGATAATGATGATCAAGACAATGAATAACATTATTACATGTATATAGGTTCATATTGTTAAGAAATATATGGATGATGATGAAGATGATGATAGTGATTATTATTATACTACATACATACTCCACTACCCATTATTACCACTACTTTATTATTTTTCAAAATATAATAATATAGTAATATTCATTGTTCTCAGTGCAAACTGAGGATAATGGTCAGTTGACATTTGGTACAAACTAAATTATAAACTGTAATTATAAATAAAATAGATAAAGGCTTTTTTGTTATATGATTTAAGTTAGATTGAAGATCATTTCCTGTTTTATTGCTCATTATATGATGATTTAAGGGCTAAACTTTTTAGTAAAAGGACAGGGGACGATTATATTGAACTTAAGTTGTTTTTTACAAAGGGAGCCTTTTTTATGTCAGATTTTATTTGTCGAGCTTACAAAAATTCTTTGCAATGCAATGTTATATTGTAAGAAGTTATATTATTTTCTAACATATTTCTCCCCTGCAACAGTATTTTGGTGTATTATAAGTCTATGTGAGGTGAATTGTTGTACGTGTATGATACCAAGCAACTATTATGATACTACAAACAAAAATAGATTATTAGAGCAACTAAACACATTTGCATATCTTAATGGACAAATAATTTTATTCTATTCACATCTATCCTGTTTTTTAACTAGCTTTGTCTAAGCTTTTCTGGCCTGCCTGACGCCAACAACATGCAGAGTGCAGCCGCAGTACCATTAGCACGTTGCAACTGACACCTCTGTTACGCTGGGATCCAGTAGAAGGTCAGGTAAAAGGCTAACACACCCCGAGGATCCCTTCTATTTCTTGTGTCAAAGAAAGGTAACATCGTCAGCACTGGTGCTCTCCTTCCAGCTCTCCTCTGCAGACTCAATCTCTGAAGCCATCAAGCCCGAGCACAGGTACTTGCAGAGACATTACAGATGGAACACAGATCTGACCTCAAGTGCCAATCAGACCACAGCTTCTCATTGACTTCATGGCTCATCAATCACATCCACAATTTGACACCTTCGGGACGAAGATAAAAGAGAAAAATTAGACTCAGCAGAAGCAAGATCTGACACATGAAGGTGTATCCTTGGGAAGGGGCCAGTGGGAGCAGTTGTCAATCACCAGTGAAGAAAGCATTTTTCCTATTGTTCAACCTTTGGGATAGGACATATGGAGAAAACTCATGAAAAAGTCATGAAATAGGGCGAGAAATACAGCCTCATCTGCTTTCTAAGCAGCAGGGGGTGTGTAGGTTCATCCTAAATAAAGCAAGTCTGACAAAATAAATTTATCTCAGGGTCCACTTATGAGCCTTTCCAGAACTTTCAATCACATCTCAAGCTTCTCATCCTTGAAGATCTGAAAGCCTGGTCACACCAGCGTTTAAAATAGTGAAATTCAGCGACAAAGTCAGCACCAGATTTGCTCGTGGAGGTGAAACATATCCAAATCTTTTGCATCGTGTCAACTTTGACCAACTTTGACACAGAAATGCTCACCAATAGCGATAGTGACTAATAGCAAACCGTCGTGACAGTGCTGACGTCTGACAGAATGGAGAGCTGGAAAGTCTAAAACAGAGAAATTTATCATATTTATTAAATGTGTTCCTCTACACTGTGCAGGAAAATAAATTGCTCCAGAAAAGAGGCATTTCTCTCTTGGTTGTTATGAGACAGTAATTGCTGGTACAAACACGTCTCTTGAAATAAACCGTGTGAACATACTGCATTGCTCTGGTGACAACAGAGCCACCCCTAGCCAGTTTGCTGCTGATGGTTTGCGAGCCTAAGTACGAGAGCTATTGTGACTGACTAGAGCAAGAATGTTCCCTGCTACCCACCATGTTAGGAGTTAACTGACCAGCTACTGTGATTCTCCAAACAGCCCTGCACTACGCCACCGAGCTTGAATTTTGCAAGGATGCTTGGATAAACTTTGCTGTGCCTCTTTCTGGAGTGACCAGGACAACCCCACTACGCTCACTGAGATCGAAACACCTCTGACCAATGACATTGCTCTGCTAGCTCCTACGACCCATGACTCTACCCCCCCATTACAATTAAAAAAACATATTCTGTATATACGCACCTGCATATATACGTGCCTTTTCTCAACTTCAGAGTTTTGTGAGCAGTGTTCAATACTTAAGATAATCTATGGAAATTTAGAGTATTGAAGTGTCTGCAGATGGTGCTTCTCTATTTTCTATTTTGAGTATTCAATACTGATCATAACAACCACCCACATGTCATAGTATTTATTCCCAACTCGCTGCAGTTTCTTCCTCTAATGGTGACCATAAAAATGTTTGTTTGGCTATAAACGTGTTTACCTGGCCACAAACCAGACCGGAAAAATGACATCATTGTGGGTTGTTAAGTTTTTTGATAGAACAGAGGTCACACTTGTTTCCGATTATTTATTAAACCATAAGCGTCCTTTGATTCTACAAAAATGTTACAAAGGTTTTAAATTAGTTTTGGAGATGGCTGAACTTCTTAGACTGTCTGATCTACACTGAAATCACTGTTGCTGATCATCAAACAAGCTACAAGATGGACATTTATTTACATTCAGATGTGCAATCAAACCACTACTGACAACTACGGTCCTGTGAATGTGAGAAAAACTCACCGTGGAGGAAAACACTTGCCTTCATCACAGGATAAACAGCTCTCTATTTATTGCTGTTTGCTTTGGCTTTTAAGGCAGCGGATCATCAGCCGTTCCAGGAAAGAAAGGCACGGAGCACCATAACAGAGCTACCAGAGTCATGCTTGTAAGAGACTTTATGACTGAGATTTATCCCACAGTTTCCTGTGTAATCAGCATCACACCTGAAGACCCATTTCTTTGACCGAATGACAAGATGAGAGTAATATCACAAGTGTCTTTGTTTTCCTGGCCAAACCCCCCAGACATCGCAATGCCCCCAACAGTTTACACCTATCAAATGCATATATTTGGTTTAGGTTATGTCCTGATTTTATATACAGAATCCCATTATATTTATTTCTGATGAAAAGGCAGTTGAGAAGGAAATGCCTCGGTTTTACCCTGCGCAAATGATTCTCTCGATCTTCTCTCTTTTCCCTCCTGGATCAAAAATTGCAAACTGATGTGTCGTGCTGTCGCTTATGATGAGGCTGCTTGTCTCAGTTTAATACCAAGGAAAAAAAACAGGGTTTTTGCAGGTTGCAAGACATTTTCTAACGCAAGCATCAACCCAGGCGGCATGATGGGGCAATGCCTCATGGTTCTGGTATGGTTTTCATGACACAGAACCCGTTAACTGAGGGGTCTGTCCTAATGCGAGTCTCGTATTGCCATACACATTATGATTCTAATGATTAAAATCCAGCACGGAAGAGGCAGCAAAAAGCTATTGGACTTCTTCTGGAGTATGATTTAGTGATGTTCAGGGGACAGAAAATATTTCAAGCACATCATCCTCTTTGGGATACAAAAAAGAAGGCTAAAAATGCTGTTGTGTTACTTAGAAACATCTTTATTTAATGAAAGTATCTTTTCTCTCAGGGTCAAGTAGGAAATTTACAAATACGTTACATGTCAGTTGTTTTGATTGACAGAATGATAGAACCACCATGAACACAAAACAAAATGGGATGACTGTCACTGTAGAAAAAAGTTTGCTACTTGACAGAGATCCAAACAGACATCTACACTCCTGCCTTCGGACAGTAATTACAATTAATTCTATTGCCTAAATGCAAAAGAAAGATGTTTCACTGTTTTGAATGAGGCAAAAACAGACTCAGTGCTATGGGTTTGACTCTAGCTAGATGCCAAACATTAACAGTGCATGTAAGCAACCTTAGTACAACATACGGTATACACTCAATTCAAGTCGCACTAGGCAACTTTGCATGATGGTTTTTTCGAAATGACGAGATGGAAGCTGTTGATCTTCAACACCCAGAAATCCTGTAATGCGAGATGTCAGTAAAGTGCGGTCACACTGTATTGGCTGGTCAGTGATAGGACGCCAAAGGGATGATATGCTGGTGAGTCCTGCTTTCTCTTTAAGTTATACTTCATCACTTTCTGAGGTAAAGTTAAAATGTCATGTTACAACAAAGTGTAAATTGAGCTAATTTTAGACATTTTTATACCGTATGCAAATCTTGCCAGTGCAGATTTAGAGTCTGTTCACCCAAATCACCAAAAACATACTTTCTCACTTACCTGTAGTGGTATCTAGCCATGCAACCAGTTTTGGGATTTATGATATTTGTCTGAGATTTCTGCTGCCACCCAAATAAAGTGAAGGTGACTGGAATTTTTGTTTGGGGCATTTCCATCATTTAAAAAAAAAAAAAAAGCATACTTAAAAAAAAATTCAAGATTCACATCTCTCCAGAATCAGTGTCCCTGTTATTCAGGATAATCCTTATAACTCGCTGTCGAAGATTTTCACCGGAACTACTTTCTGCTGATGAATTGGTTTCTACAAAAACAGCTGACAGCGTTTACTGTCAATTACCCAGATCAACAGGGACAGTCATTTTGGAGAAAGATGTTACTCTTGAATCTATTTAATGCTGTGAGCACCCCAAATGGAAATGTGCGGAGACCCGTACTGGCCTGGAAATCGTTGCGAATGGACCGCAAAAAGAGCAAAGAGTCATAAATAGTGCGTCTGGACTTCTAAACCAAATGTTGAGTTTTAACTCAAGGATCTGAAAATCAACTCAAACACGGCTTGATGAATGAACTGCATTTTCACTGTCTCACTGGTACGTGCAACAGCAAGCCCTCACCAATGCATACTCTTGCATTTTTTAAACAGGGCCGTTTTTCATTCTTAACGCTCACTACAGCTTCCAGAATATACATCTGGCATGTAGAATAAAGACTGGGACTTATACACCTTAAACTGCCAACTGGTGCCCCACCCCTAAAAAAAACCCAAAACTAAACTTAAACCAAAAAAAAAGAAAAAGCTATTCTACTCCATGTACTGTATTTAATAGACTGAAAACATATATATATATAAATGAAAGTGTATGTATATGTATGTGTACACACACACACACACACACACACACACACACACACACACACACAAACACAAACACAAACACACAAACACACACACACAAAATTCGACCTCAAGGTTGATGGTACCACCATTGTACTTGGGTGGAGGCAGAAGCCTAAAAGCCTGGGCAGGAAAAAAACCCCAAAATTCTATGAATAGTTGCATAACACTAAAGGTAAGTGAGAAAGTACATTTTTTTTCCTTATTATGGATGAACTTACCTTTAAAAGGGCTTCACAATAAGCAAAGGCCTAGGGGTGTCCATCCTTCTTAACTGGACAATATTGTACAACAAATGAAAGTGAAAATACAGTGGGAGTATAGTTAAATTCAGTTGACCAAAGGTCTGCTTATCGCAAAGAGAGAAAGTTACCTTACCATTATGTCATCAAATGTACAGTGAGGAGGAAGAAACAACTCGAGAAAACACATTCAAACGTCTAGATTCGCTGGTTGCATTTATGACCCTAGAAAACTACTGAGGAGGCCAAAAGAAAAAACAAAACTGGAAGTCAAGAGTAAAATGTTTAGCTGCACGCCTTGGCAAACCTATTCCGAACTCTTTGGCATGTACAACCAGCAAAATTTATTGTTTATAATTTCATTTATCTTTTTCTCATGAATATAAAAATCGAAATAGAAAACAGTAAAACAAAAAAGTATCAAATTTCATGTCACCTACAGTTTGTTATCTTACAATAAAACGTTAACATCAAAGTGTTTTATGCCAAAAAGGCTATATATCAATACTACGAAAAATCTAAGCCTTTATTTACACAGCAACATGTAATTTCTGTACAGGACATTCATTTTTATTACAGCACACATTCATGGCTCATACATCCTAAGTACTCACTGATACCAAAGCAAAAAAATAATTTTTTAGGTACCACTTTAGGGACGACTGGGGTTTGATTTTTTGTTGTCCTTTTCCTGTGACTGAGTCCCTCCAGGTTCCACATCACATAAAGTCATTGAGCTCTGCCTCCAAGGCTGCGGCCATCTCGTCTGCCTCTGAACTGCTGCCTTCCTCTTCCTCATTGGAGTCTTTGGAGGAGTCGTCAGCAGATTGCTTATTTTCCACCTCATCGTCATCCTCGTCCTCCTTGGCTTCTTCGTGCTTACGTTTGTGGCCCCTAGAGAAACAAAGGGTGATTTAGAAGGGGAACTGGGAACCTTTTATCTCTGGGACTCCTCTGCTCTACTGCTGCTGCCTTAAAATGGATTTACATCATAAACATTGATGACCCATTTAAAACTGATGCCAGAATGGTGCATTTATTTGTTGCTTCGTTTCAACATGGAATGATACCAAAAAAAAAAGTGAAAGTCAAACTTGATCATGATAATAAAACCAAACACTACACTCCTTTACATGTTCTGCTACATATAGGTATAATTCATAATTTAGGGAAATATGGTAATGGTAACAAAATCCACCTACCAGCACTGCTAAAGCTCACTAATTAAGATGTCATATCTTGTTTGATTAATACGCGCAAAAAAATGTAGTGTAAAAATTACGTTATGGTTTTAAAGGGGGGTTATAAATAGGTGGATTTTGTTACCTTTGGACAGGCTAGTGGTTTCCTGTTTCTAGTTTTTGTGCTGAGTTAAGCTAGCTGGTTGCTTGCTGTAGCTTCATAACTTGTACTAAGACATAAGAAGGGTATCAGTCTTCTCAGGTAACTTTTGGCAAGAAAGTGAATAAGTGTATTTCACAAAATATCAAACTAATCCTTTAAAAAGTAACTGGGCCTAAAGGAAAAAAAATTACTGATTTTAACTGCTTGTTCCACTACATATGACTTAGCCTACCAAACTCATTCCACATTTTTTAGATTTGCTCATTGTGATTTGGGAATGTCTTTGATAAAGAAGCTAATGACGAGATCGTTTGCCAGCTGGCTAACCAAACAGCTTGCCTGCTTAGCTGGCAAGTTGCACCTATGTAGTTAGCTAAAATTGCTAATCCAGTCCACTGCTTTCTGTGTTTACTTTTGTCTGGTTTCGGAAAAAAGCGTTTGAAATTATTTATGTAAAGTTAAAATTTACTTGGAACAGTTTAAGAGGCTCATGATGCTTGCCATGATATACGCGGTTTTGCCAGAGTCACGTTTTCTGAATCTCAACAATGGAGGTGGTAAGTACAAAGGTAGTATAGGGTAGTATTAGTCAGATCGGCCACAAATATGAATAAGACCCAGGTCGAAAAGTATCAGGGTTTTTTCTTTTTTTTTCTTTAAAAAAGACATGGTGGCTGTTCTGGAAATCAATGTGTTTCTAAACTGTTTTCAAAAGTCAATTTCCAAATGAATGCAAAGCAACAAAAAGGCCTAGTTTTAATAGTTGTTCGGGAGTGTGTAGATACACCATCATCTAAACATTTGCCGATTGGTCTTGTAAATATCTAAATGGATACTCAAGTAGCTGTTTTCCTGCTAGTAGCAAAAACAGCTCTTGAGATGTAATCAAAAAACTGAAGTTTAATAATGAGTGAAAGATAAATTAAAGACCAGTTGTTTCCCTGGAATATGAAAGCAATACGGAATACTCCCCATTTAAAAAAAGAAATCAGATAAAAAGAAAGATAATTTGCTGTACTGCATGTTCAGCACAGCATGCCCCCTTGAGAATCCAACAACGCAATTAACAAGGGCTTGTTCTCAATATAGACTGTATCAACGAGATCTAAAGGCCCTCCACTGTTAAAGAACAGAACAATTCTGTTGTGATGAGGGATTTCAGAACAATTGAGAAAACCAGGATGCAGAGCTGGAGAAGACATGAATAGAGAGACAGAGGGAGGACAGGGGTACAGATGGATAAGAAAAGCAAAGAGAAAGGGATAAGATGGTGAAAACATTGGGAAAAGGTAGAGAGAAGTATCTCAAAACTTAAGTGTAAATGAGCCCAAGATGCAGTGAATATTCAAACCAGTCGGGAAACTGCCACATTAAAATCGAAGCGAAAATGCTGTCTCCAACAGCATAATTACAGAAAAAAAATGCAACCTGCCAATAAAGAAAATGCAGATCAAACCGGTGGCAGGCAGCTTGGATTTTAAAATGTGTTGCATGTAGGGCTGGGTGTTGGTTGAAATTTTTTCACACTAGTGCTGCTATGATACCTTCATTTCCATTCAAATACCATAAAAAAGAGACATTACTGTGAGCAACATGAACATGTTTTTCTACAAATTCCTTTAATTTGATGAAAAAGCTTCTCAAACATTAAAAGGAACGGTTCAGCACTTAGAGAAATATTCTAATTTGCTTTCTTTCTTAGACTGAGATGTGAAGATTGATATCGATCTCATTTCTGTGCCTTAAGTACGAAGCATAGTTAGCAAAGGTTAGCATATTGACTGGAAGCAAGGGGGCAAACAGCTAGCCCTGCTCTGTCCAAAGAGAAAAAATATGCCTACTAACATCTATAAAGCTGATTAACTAAACAAATACCTTGTTCGTTTTACCCCAAAACAGCAAATTGTGGGTTATTCCTGTTAACAACAGCTGAACACAGCTATTTTGCACAGTTTGACAAACTCCTGTCATCTCAATGAGGTTATTAGGAAAATTTCTGTTTGTGTACAGGTCAAAAAAGCAAAATAAAATTTGTGAATTATTGAAGTTTAGAGTTGCTGGTACGTGTATTTTTTTTCACTTTAAGAACAGCCAGGTTAGCGGTTTCTCATGATAAAGCTATCTTGTGATTAGCCCGATAAGATAGGCTAAACTCAGGCTATGCTCTTTCTGATGCATTCACTTAATACAAGAGACTGGCATCAATCCTCTCATCTCACTGTCAGAAAAACACAAAATAAAAGACAGTCTAAAATTAGGAAAAGCATTAGATACAGATAAAAGCATGCTACCTTTGACGTTGACTAAAACATAAATTTGTTTTAAATGTGTATCTTCGAGACATTTTAAAACAAGGTGAGAATGGAATGATTCTTGCCTGTTGCTGCAAACAAAACACTCAAGTTGATTCACGATGAAACCAAAACAGGCAAGGGAACAAAAAAGGAAAGCACACATTCCTAAGTGGCTAAAGAATTCTTTAATATAGCTATAAACATGCCATCCCTTTTGCCACTCCACTGCCACTTCCCCATGACATCCTCTGCAGAGTGGCTTATTAGCATGATGCTAATGAGGTGTGTAGGGGTGGTGTATGGTTATTGTGGAGGTCTGACACTCGCTCTGCTCTACTGAGAGGGCCCCTCTCATTAGACCACACCGCTGTCAGAGAGCCCTGCTAACCTCCTCCAACAGTGCAACAGTGGGGCTCTGGTTGTATGTTCATTAAAGGTCAGATGTCGGCTAATATCAGCAGAGAGGCTCAGTGATGTGACAGTTACAGTGGAACCCTGAAGACCGTGTAGTGGTGGTATTTGGGGGGGGGGGGGGGGGGTTGTGTGCTACAACAGCACAGATGTTTGATTTTCAGATCCATAAGACTGACGCTCAGCAGTCAGCAGGTAATGTGAAGCTGAGCTATAATGGCAAGAGATGACATGAGTGACTAATGATTATTTATTTGGTGACAATGTGAGAAAATGAGGCAATCCCCCATATACAACAATCAATGACACTGTTCCTGCTACCTGGGCTGGTTGGTGACACTGTTTGAGTCACTACAGATGAGTGCATGTATACATATTCACGAGTAAAGACTTGGTGTGTGTTTTCTTTTCTTCTTTCCTTCTTTTTTTTCTTTTACACCCATTCTTTACCATCCTTCTACCCTCCCATTTCCAAATATTAACACTTGAGACAGTGGGGGGTAGGTGGGGATGAGTTCCTCCACTACTTTCTGCTTCGCATCATTACATCCAATCTAAATCCTTGTCTATTAATCCAACCACCCACAGAATCACAGACTGCACACATTCCCACGACGCTCACTCATATCAACTCCAAAATGGGCTTCAGATGTAATCCACTTTTATTAGATTTTTGCTGGTTTCACATGCTGTTAAACTGCATTACTTCAGAGGCAACTTCCTGCAGTTTAATAATTTATTTACATTTTATCCATTTTAACTACCAATGTGCAAGATTCAACTAAATTTGGAATTTAATAAATCATATTTTTGTTTTGATTGTAAATGGTCATAGCTGAGGCTTTATGCATAAACTGCAAAGCAACACTGCTAGAAAAATGGATTACAATGAAATTTAATTTTCATTGATAAAATTATTGTAGTGAGGGAAGCATTACTGCAAATTCCCTAAGAGAGTTCTGATTATATGAAGAAGTAGGAGTGCATTGCTCCCTAACAGTGTTGGGGCTGACACTAAGATTATTAAGTGGAACAGGTATTGGCCAGATGTGACTGATCCTTATTAAATACAGACTTTTGCCATTATAAAGTTTAGTGAGTTCAGTGAAGTGTCAACATAGTTCAAATTCAGGAAAAAGAGCTCCTAGTTCATGTTATCAACTTCATTATTGGCTGTTGTTGCCTGATAACCAGAGTTCTGGCTGCATGGACCATGTCCTAAACTGTAAAACAGATATCAGGTTCAGTCACTTTGTACTTGACATCTGGAAAACCAGCAGGGCTTAGAGGAGAAGACAATTTGCTTTTGCCCAGTCTTCTGCACTTTCTTGGCATTGTATCTAGGCCATTACGTGGATCTTAACAGCTATGTGGACATAAGTCATTTTTTGGGCTTCAATAAGAATGCAGTTTTCTGCAGAATGGCTTTTGTTTTATGTAGATTTCATATACTTTTGAGAACAAAATTAAGAGTCTGCATCCCTGCTAGAGAAAGTAGTGCAGATTGTTAAAAAAAAAAAACATGAATGTTTACACCAAATTTCATAGCAATCCATCCAATAGATGTCAAGACATTTCACTAAAAAAAATTATGGAAAAATGAAAGCGGGAGGGTTCTCCAGCTTGAGAGACAAAATAAGTGTAATATGAGACTTCCAGGAGCAGTTTTGCTTGGTATCTGAAAGTTTCCCTGTTATTTTAGTTCATATATTTGACAAGGTGTGAGTGCTGAAAGGTTTGGATCTTATGAAACACTTTATTTAAATTTGCCCATTACTGGATCTCTAATTGGCCAGGAAAGTGTAAGACCTAACTACTGTATGAAGGACAATGTGTCAGCCTGCAGTTACCCTTTTACAACACATCAGTAAAAATACATAAGTGATATAAAATGCCTAATATAAATCAGGAAAACTGCATCTGCCTTAAGTCAGGATGCATTTTTATGAGAATCTGTGTTTAAGTCTGGAGAGCATTAATGTTGCCCAAGGGTGCATTCAGAGGGGCTAAGGTGAAGAAAGAGTTAACAGAAGTGGCTAGGCCACAGTTTAATCTTGTGATACAGAATAGCTGTCCCTGCTGATAGAGAAGTAACTGCAAGAACTCCAGCCAACGCCTCTCAATCTGGAACTGTTGAGGAAGGGGGCAGAGATAAATGAAGAGAGAAGGAAGCCCGGTAAAAAGCAGAGACGTCAAATGCTTCTGACGGCTCTGTTTATATTAAGAATGAAAGAGGGGCTGAGGGAGAGAGGTAGCAAAAAGACAAATGGAGCAAACAAAGTGTGAAAAAGGAGGAAACAGAGCACGGAAGACATAAGAGGGAGGTAATGAACTAAGTAATGAACTAAACTTTTTGGACTCAGACCAAATCTTCTTGGTTTCTTGTAACGTTTTACCAATAAAGGAGGTCAACATCCAAACGTCTCATCTCAGGAGAACTTAGTCAAACAAAGACTGGAATAACTGACCAGGACTCAAGTCAATCCTTACAGTCGTCAATCCTTTTCCATCCACAGAGGTCAATTAGTTACAATAGCAACTACTGTCTCTGTATCAGCAAGCTAGAAATTATTCTGTGTAATGGATCTTTACTGTTAAAGCAGTAGCCTAACTAGGGCAGAAGGGACACTACTCAGCAATGCTGGTCACCTGTTTCATATAGCTCCATTTCCCCCATAATCCCATATCATTTACAGCAGATGTGTCAAATGCAGATGCTTAGATACTGTATGTACACTCCTGTCCCTTGTGAATTCAACAGCTCCATATGCAGCGAGCTGATAAATAGCGCAGTTAAATGATTGTTTTTATACAGACGTTATCTTCCTCTGGCCTGCATTATACTATCTTACTATGAAAATTGACAAACAGAGGAGGATAAAAAGACAAGAATTGATGTGGGGGTGGGGACGGTTTTATGAGGGTGTCACATTTGCTTGGCTGTTCTCCAGAAACAATCTGACTTTCAACAGTGTTGCAAGGACATGAAAGACACAGAGATACACCACAGTGCCACAACAAGCATTCACACAAAGACAACGTTGTTTTTTTGAGGCTGCACGACTGGAGCCTCACTTGTGAAAAATACATGTTGACAAAGATTTTAGGCAGGATGCACCCAAAATGGAGCTGTTCTATGTGTTTGGGAGATAAATTGTTTAAAACTGCTTTGAAGTGTCACTTGACATATCAGAGAGGTTTTAAGTTTCTCCACACTTCTGATGGTAAAAAAGCCAAAACAAAGTGATGAGAGATTTATCTGAACATGTTCAGTAGATGTAGTTAATGCTTTTAGCATCTCCAGCTATGTACAGTAAATGGACAGACTGCTGAATTTATTGCTTTGACTAAACTGGAACCACTATTGGCTCTCACTGGAGAGACGTACAATTAGCTCAGCTACCTGATATTAAACAGTGTTAATACTGAAAGGAAAACTCATCTAAATCCAATCACCTCATTTTGATTTGAGGTGGTGCAGGTCCAGGGGTTGGCCAGGAATGGGAAAACATCCTCATTGGAATCTGACTAGCCAGCCCTAGTGCCCGACCTTTCTCTAAAAAAGAGACCATAAAACTACTTAACTGAAAACAGAACAATTAATTACTTTGTGTTCCTGGCATCTGATTCTTTCCTTTTTTTTGGATTTGCACCACTGTCTAGACCCCCAAATTAAAGCAGCATCAGTTGATGTTTTTGACCACCATGGGGCAGCAGAAAAGGCTGTAAACACAACATTGACATATAATCATATTATAAAGTTGGTATGAAGGATGTTTTTGCAAACAGTTGCTTATTACACATCCAGCAGATATAGAACATTAGTGTTCATTTAAAATCTGCCATCTGACAAATGTAAGTCCAGTGTTTCCTCTCCTTTAACTCTGTTTGTGGTCTCCACCAACTCCTGAGGAAACTGTCTCTTTAGCTTCTAATGTTCACCAACTAGTCACTTACTTTGTCTTTGTGTCATTTGGCACTAGGCAGGTAGCATGTGGCTTTATCTAAGCTTTTCTATTTTCGAAAAAGCTGCCTGTAGCATCTGGGATCAATGTTGATGAGAGCAGTGAGAGTGATCTGAAAATGTACATACCAAACCAAACCTAAAGAATGAGCTGAAAAACTATAAAATGCTCCTCATAGTTAAGGGGAACTGGAGAGTCCGGTGACAATTCCCTGTGGGTTTTTAGCAGCTTTAAAAAATAATCTAGACATGCTTTTGGTTTTGAGGAAAACATAAAAATACAGTATACTTTGGTTCTATCATACAAGCAATCCCCATGGCCACTAACCTTACTCGATGTCAGCTGCAATTTGTAGTTCATAAAGGAAAAGTAGGAAAGTCTGTCCCATGCAACTTTAATGGTCATGGCTATTTTTCCATGCCTGAGTTTTTAACCCTTATGGCTTGTTTTAAATTTAATGGCTGGAACTTTACTGACTACAAATGGTTTTCTGTTTTTTAGCAGGATGTCTGTGATACAGTTTTTTGTAATGTGGATTTCATACACCATTCCCTAGACTAAAAGTAGTCATTGTGTGTAGGTTGCCTGGACTCACAGTTTTGATGTTAATACTAAAAGCTGCTTTTCACATAAATTAATGGTAAATTAGGGTAATTTTTCTTCACAAAGTTTCATTACACTTTAGACACATATATGATAAAAAAGAACCTTGCTGACTGTGTCGTCCCAGAGCAGCAAGTGTGACAGAGGTGTGATGCAGCATGTCAACTATGTGATTCACCGTCAGTGTCATTTACATCTCCCCAGTCACCCATGCCTGCGTCTACCCACCCCCATCTCTGGCTCAGCCACAGGCAGGAGAATCATATTAAAGCCCCCAGTCGTCCTTTCATATAACCTATTTTCTTTGTCTACTTACTGGCAGCACCAGGTTTGATGAGGCTGTGTTGATCTTTTTACAGAAGCTTGAGATGGATTTGGAATCAAAACTCTGGGTCCTGCAGTTGGTTCAAACAGTATAGGAAAAAAAAAGCATCTGTCTCTTTACTTTTTATGGGTTGGCAAGGTGGGGCATTAGTTAAAAACATTCAGATTGGATCTTCTTGACAGTCAATTTGCCCATAAACAACAATAAAATGTCCAAATGTCCTTGAGAAAGGACAGAAAACTCTTAAAAGACAAACTCATTTCTATGGCATAGTAGGGACTATTTTAAAGGGAACTTCTGTTTCGATCAGTTCCAAAGCTGCTTAATTAATTTATAAGCTCAGTGTGTCCCTGCTCATAAAATATTTGAGATGAGATTTTGCTTTGGGGTTTTCTCTCTCTACACTCTACCAGAACTATGCAAACACCCGTTTTGCCCCTGCTGTCAGGTTTATCTCTCATATCTCCCAAATATTAAAGCCCACTCAAGCAAGCTGAATATGACAGGTGACACATGCGAGCTAGTCTGAGGAATGACATTCAAAATGGCAAAGTGAAAAATTTAGCACCTCTATCTGAAGCTCAGACAGCTCTGACAAATTTTAGCATGAGCGCCTGCAGTGGCAATGGAACCTCTAACCCTAGCAGTATGAATGTCACAGTGAATGGTCAATCCATATAAAAAAAAACTGCATGCTTCACTTGATTTATATGTTTGTTCTTTCATTGGGGAGTGACTCAGTGGGGAGTATGTTCAGTCTGGTCACTTGGAAAAGTGCAAAGTTAATCGTTAATCTATATACATAGATAAAAGAGTCAAGAGTCCAGTCACCAAAACAATGGAAAATGTGTCTGCTAGAATAAAGATGACTATGTATGTTGGAAGGAATCCTTGAATATATTCTGTAACTGAAATGTTCAAAAGGGCAGCCCAGTCATCTAGTACGACTCTTCAAAAAAGTTGAAAGACTTATAAATGACAAAACAATTGTCAAAACTGAAGCTGTAGAACCTGTGATATCCTTTTGTTCTCAAATAAGGGTCACATTTTGAACACACTGGATCCTACATTTACCATAATGCAACACAACAGCTCCTTTTATTAGACCCTTCTTGCCTGGTAAATGTCAGTCTTTCAAACTGGTACTCCCCAGGTCAAAGTTGAAATAACCCTGATTACATCATCTCAGTTATTTTTTCAGTCTTTGGAAAGCTTCTCCAGAGCCAGAAAGGACATACAACTTTTTTCATAGGCTTTCTTTGATGAGTAAAATCAGTAGAGTGCCGCTGGCAGGAGAAAAAAAAACAAAAAACAGTGGTCTTAAGATAAGGTATATGCTAATCCGCTTTTATTTTTTTACCTAGAGCTAGATAAAAAGATCTATACCTCTCTCAGGTCTGTACGCTAGATATGAAGCTGGAGCCAGCAGGTGTTTAGCTTAGCTTAGCATTAAGACTGAAAACAACTAGCTTGGACAGAGCCAAGCTAGTTGTTTCCCGTTTCTAGTCTTTATGCTAAGTTAAGCTAACAGTCTCCTGGCTCTGACTTCACATTTAATGGTCAATTAAGGGTTGTATCGAAGTTATTGTCAGCAAGAAAGCAATTAAAACTTTTCCCAAAATGTCGACCTATTCCTTTAAGAATGCTAAGTGAGGATGTGATAACTCATACACCCTGAAACGAAGGCGATCAGACCACATCACAAATTGTACTAAAACAAATAGTTTAGTGCAGCTTTACTCTGAATTTGAAAAAACAAAAATATTACCATGCATCACAAAATGTGAAGATTACAAGGAGCCTTTCGTTCCACACCAGGTGGTGCACTGTGAAACACTGCTAACACAACCAAAACTTTAGCTTTAAAATTCACAAACTTACATCTTGGTGCTTTGGTTGTGAAAACCCAATCAACTCCCTACAGAAACTTATGTTTTGGTAGTGCTGCACACGGGAAGATAAAAAAGAAACCTACTTGCTCGCTCTTTGAGGTTTTCATTGAGTTCAAAATAGTGGGTCTGAGGTAATTTAGATGTTGATTTACAGCTTTAATACTAAGATCTGCTCCACTGAATCCTGTCTGAAGCAGGATACCTGCTGAGGCATAAATCTCTGGTGGATGTTTTTTGATTGGACATGAATTTTAAACCTCTCATCTCAGAGTTGACGTAAGAAAGGCGGTAGTGTACAGATACCAAAACCACAACTCCTTCATACATTTTATATTACTGAGGCTTATCAAAATGAGGTATATACTGAACGCTGGCAACAAAGAAATTACTGTTCACAGGGAAATTATGGTTGGATTGAAAAGGTTTTTTTGGAATTTAAAAAAAAAAAAAAAGCTGTATTATAGCTCTAAAACCATGACTACTTTTATACTCCCACCTTCCCACCAGCCACGTTCTGCTCATCAGTCCATCAGTGGGTGGAGAGCACTGAGCAGTGTCTGTGCTCAAAGCATTTCCTCCCAAGCAGACTAATTGCCCCAGAGTGATGATGGAGTTCCTAATGAGGCACTTTTCTCTTCATGCCTCCATTGTTGACAGCTGTCTACTGATAAACGCAGTGGTAGTCGATTTCTCAATATTTAGCCCTACACAGAAACTACACAGGGGTGGGGGTCTACGATCAGTAGTTACAAGAGCGTGAAAGCATTTTTTTTTTTTTTGGTTACAATAGATTATTTTGGTTTCACATCACTGATGACTAACTTTTCAAGTAAAAAACATTTAAAGTAAGGCTACTGTGTTGGAAGGGCTCCAGAACACAAATGCAGAGTCATCAGGCCAAGTTGAACTTTGATAAGTCTTGTAGCAACGCAATGCTATGTCATCTGGCGACTCACTGTGTTGGCCAAGTACATGCAGCTCGGTCACTAACGAGACAATAAGTTCACACAGTTTACTCAAAGCACGTATTGGTATCGACTCATGTCTCATAACTGTGCAAACCATTCCTCTTTTGTGGAGCAGTTAATATGCCAAGGTTAGATAAAAGTGAATGGCACAACACAGCTAATAAGATAGTCCTCCATTTCGGAGTCTTGGGCTCTCCGATCAAAAGTCAGCACTGACAAGACATCTTGCTACTGGTCAGTGGCACGAATTCGCAGGTCACTTTATGCGAAATATTTTCATGGATTTTCTTCACTCCTTTGAGTGGACTTCCTGTAGCACATTTCATATTCTCATTGGTACCTTAAAACACAGGCCCACACCAAAGCAGCCCCTAGTGTTATTTGTACAGAATTCTACTTTCAATCCCTTTTCGTTCTGGACTTAAGATCACTGGTGCACAGTGAAACACTAAGAATTTGGGGTATATGCTGGTGAAGACTCTCAATCGTACAAGTCATGGTATAATCTAGGCCAGAACATCCTCACCAGTCAGTAAGAAGCCGTTTCGATGAGAGGTAAAACAACTTCAGGAACCTAAAGCAAGTCGCCTTTGACATCTATCTTCTGCTTGTCACTATTGCTCTTTTCACATACCTATTAAATGTACAGCTGAAAGTTACAGATTCTCTGGGGATGCAGAAGGTAATTCTTATTATAGCATCAATCATGTTCTAAAGTAAAAATATGTGAGGCAGGTTGAAGAAAAGTGCACTGATGACACAAAATAAATTCAACATTTTATCTCAAAACCCCTCATATCCACTGTGTATCATAATCTGGTAAAATGAAACAGTGAATGAGGATGTAAAATCTATGGGAGGTCCTCACAAGTATAGCAAAATCTATTTTTCCTCATGCAGAAAAAGCTTACTGTATACAATTTTCTGTTTTCAGGAAAAATAGCTTCTGCATGTGTGCATGGGTGTTGATAAACAATGGCTATTAACAGGCCCGCCTTCCCCTGAGATGCATCTCTTTGCCTCATAGTGAGATCAATCCGAACCAAGAGCATAAATAGAAAAAGTGCCTGCATCACCAGCTCGGAGTCATGAGCCAGGAGGAAAAAACTGGGTCAGATTACTTGCAGTTTTAGTTTTTCCTACTTCTGCATTAATCTTTCCACCTCTTTTCTTATATGTGAAGAGCCTGAGTAAGCAGTCTCACACCTCTCTTGCACTACTGAGCTGTGTTTATCAGGGACAGGAAGCACAGGGATCACTGTGCTTTGTCTCCCTGCTACTCCGCTGAGAAAAACATGCTGTCAATGTCTTATAAATCTGTGTTACATTCATAACCCCCCTTTCCTGTATGTGGCAATTTTCAATGCAGCCATGGTCAGATAGATGGACTGATTGTTGTCCCTCGCAACACATGGACACAATTTTGTTTACTTTGATACCTCAATAGCTCATATTATTGATGCTCCATGCCACTGACAAAGTAGGTCAAGTGTAAATACTGCAGGACATGTTGCACTGGATCAGAAAAATGCACTGATGCAGTGATAGGCAGTTATCACTTTGGCCAGCTAGAAAGCCAAGATTAGAAGCTGAAAGCCAGATAGCCTCCTGACTCATGGTCACACTATGCGAGAGAGGACTAATATGGTCATGGAGGGTTAATGGACTGTCACTCATTGTTGCGTTTTATGTGATTAACATCCATGATAATTGTCAAGGTAACTGAAAAGGTAATGGAAGAGCAGAAAACAATAGCTGAGAAGCTGAAAAAGAACAGTGTCAAGTGCAAAAATCCCAAAGGCTGTACCAATTCTTTTGTTCTGAGGCCAACAATGAACTCCTTTAACAGAAACAGGATCGTCCGTTAAGGATTTCTGCTGCACATTGTTTTCTAATTTCATTTAGTGCATTAATAAAATGAAATTTTGTAGTTGATATGATCAGAGTATGCCATGCCACCATTAAGCCCCACATTAACTGCAAATGATCCAGTTGAAGCTACTACAGTGCAAGCCTAAATGCCTCGACAGACGAGCTAGTTATTGAAGACAGTGAAAAGCTTTGTCTCATTAAGGGGGGATGGGGTTTAAAATGGGTCTGTAATAGCATCATATCCAGAAATTCTAGGAAGACCTCTGGTGATGTACATTTTCATCTATTGTTCATAACATAAATACACAACTTTGTATTTCCCCTTCTATTGACAGTAATTGAGAACATCTGCCCCTTCCTCCCAAAAAAATGAGAGCAATAGTTAATTTCCTAACCTTTAGGAAGTTTTTTTTTTTTTTTTTTCCCCCCTCACACCATGATTTTTCTCTAACCCTAACTAAGTAATTAGTTAGGGTTAGAGAATTTTATTATTGCAAGAGTGATTTATTACGCTTTTCGGAAGGCACTGGCAAATGCTGTCCTGACGCCATGGGAACCAGAGAAGAAAAAGTTTCTGCCGCATTCTGAAGTGCAATTACAACAACGGTTTTTGTCATATTAACTGGAAGAACTTGTTGTACCACATTTAAATGCATTAAGCACCTTGTATGTTGTCTTCCTATATATTCTACTGATGCAATGATCCTGATACTATACTAAAACAATATGGGTGCTACAGTCGAACCATTACTGGATTTTTGTAGTAGATTGCTGATGCTGATACTTGAGAGTTTAAAAATAAACTTGTCAGTACTCTCTGGTGGACAAACTTTCTAAATTAACTTGAACACACTATACGGCAATCAGCTGTTATTTATCTGCTGACATACAGTATACACGATACCTATACTGTATATCTGCAATAAGCTAAAATGGACCAATAATACCAGCTATGCACATGTATCAGTCAGACTTAATGGACACACATAGGTCTAGATTAACTGGTAAACACATAGGGGTACTGCTGAAGCACAGAGTTACGGGTTTCTACCATTTAACACCCCAATGTTCCTATGTTACCCTGTCTAGGGGAAACACAGTGCACACTCTCACAAACCTTATCTCCTCAAGTTAAATTGTATGTGACAGCTGACCTTATGACGACTCCAACAAACTCTAATTTACCATTCCAGCGGCAGTTTATCTGAATACAAACTCTGGACAGCATGGCAGAAAGAAGCGGGATTTGTTCACTGAATCAACTGTGCTGGCTACACCTGCCGAAGAGTACTTGACAAATCACATATTCACGGGGCCCGCTCTAACAGAAGCAGCTCTGACCACATGTCACAAGAAAACAGGAGCCGAGTCCATGCAGCCAGCTGTGTTTAGATATGAATCAGGTGCCGAGGCAGAACAGTTTTAAGTGACAAGCTAAATTAAATTAGGCTGTTTGTTTCACCCTGAATGTCAGACGCCTGCATAAATTCCAGCTGTGATGGTAGACATTTAATTAATCTGCAGCAAGCATCAACATGCCCTGCAGCAGAGGACGGCTATGAAAGCTTTGCCTTCGCAGAGAGAAAAAAAAACAAAACAAAAAAAAAAACAGCTTTGGTACAATAACAAAGCAGCATCTATCTGTGAGTTGAAGACAACAGGTTTCATAAATGCAAACAGAATAATTTGTGCGCATACGGCAGAGATACGGTGCCATTACAGCAGTCTACAGCGTATCAGCCAGATCCTTAAAAACAATTACCCACAACTGGTCCCTCGGGTACAGACGTTCTAATTGGAAAGCTCATGGAGCCTAACTTACAATACATGCATAGAGATAACAGCCTTATTTTCTCCTTTACACCCTCTTCATATACTCCATTAGGAAATAGAAGTGAAGTGCTCCAAACATCAGCTACTCAAATGTAATGAACATCACTAGGAACATCACATTAAACTTCTCTCCTTACAGTTTTTAACAGCAGTTTCTTTACATTTGACCATGTTATCGAAATTAAGTGTTGCACATCAAAACAGTAATTTGCAAGAACTAGCATTGTTAGCCATTGTACTATATTTAACACAATGAAATGTATACTGTAGCTTAAAAACATTAAATTCTTGACTTTTTCCTCATATATATAAAATTAAAATATATGTAGACTTTGAAAATCTGCGTATGATTTGTATTTTATTGCACAAATGTAATTTCTTTGTTGCAAGTACAAAAGTGAAATTCTGTACTTTGCCACAGCAAAGTCACCACGCAGAAAAATAGGGGGAAGGAAAATAAATACTGATTGATGCTTTGGGAAACCTCACTTCAGTCCCAACTCCAAGATACATGCCTAACTGAAATGGATTTAAACAAACTTTGTCCCCCATAAATGTTTGTCCTTTATATCAGCCTTATATTGGCGGATTTTAAATATATTCAAAAAAACAAACAAACTACATGACAGAAAATTGTTAATCATTGCTAATTTTGGTTTCTGTCGTTGGAATGACTTATTCACTAATGATTAGTGTTGTTTTAAAGCCAAAACAGATTCAGGCACAGACGGCCTGCCTGGGAAAGATGCATATCAGCCGTGTAGCTCAGCCAATGTGCTTTCAGCTGCCATGTTAACTGGCAAGAGATTTCACTGTTTATCAGTAACAACAATTTAAATGGAGCTATCACTGCTGGAGGAAGGTTTTATTGGCCTTCTGAAACTGGATCTTTTACTCCTTTGTCACAAATACATAGGACTACATTTATAGATTGTTGCAATTTTTATCTAGTTGCTTTGTAAAAGTGACTCAAAAGGAAAAAACATAACGCATTGTAAAAAAAGGCTAATAATTAGTCAATTTGAGATATTAAAATTCTTTTAAGCCATCATAATGTAGACAAATAACTGTTGTTACAATTCTTAAGTACAATGCCCACAAATACCCAGTGTAAGACAGGAATAATTAAGTCTAGCAATAATTACATAACAGGCTCTGTGAAGGAGATGAGATGTCGCACTGAATGCTTAAAAGCAGTAGAACAAGGACATACATTTCGCGAGAACATGTAGTCCATATACAAGGCTTTCTGTTAATCCCCAGTATGAGGGCAGAATGCCAGACTAGATAGCCAGCTCCACTCAGAACTATAGCCTGGAGAAGAAGAATAAAAAGGTACCACGGTGGGAGAAAAGAGCAAGGAAAGACACAGAGTGAGAGGAAGAAAGTGAGCGAGTCCAATTCACAGTACAGCTAAGATGAGCTATATTTTTATTTTTCCCTTTCATCTTGGTCAAAGCAAACACTGAACAAAAGACAGCAAATGCTGATGAGACCCACCAGCCCGACCATGTTGTTTCTGTGCTTGGAGAGGAGGAAGATAAGCAGTGGGATTTAAATAATCAGGTTTTCCAGAGGTTCCACAGTACTTCATCTTAACACACAGAAGGTTTTCACATCAAGATGAAGCTTATTTTTCCTTTAATCAATATGATTTGATTAGATTATCAGAAATATACTTTCTCCCACATGCAATTATGAATGTCTGCTTACAGATGTGGAGTGGAAAATGTAAACTCTGCATATCATGTTACGTAACCATGCCATCACTAAGCAAGGACGAGGTGTTTTCACAAGTCAGAGCAGCTGTAAACACCATGAATGTCTTACCAGCAATCACAGTCTGTGTGTTTATGTGCGTGTGTCCCACTTGTCTAGCAACTGGCCCTTTTTCAAACAAATTTCTCAAACACAAAATCTTACATAGAATGTGGTAAGCTCATTTAATTTTTTTTTCTAAGTACCACTTATTTAAAGGCCATAAAGTCAACTGAAGCCATACTGGCTAAACCTTGAGAGGAAAGTTGCATTGCAATTTGATGAGGTGATGAATATTAAGTATGTTAATCTACTGTAGCTGCACAAACTGTTTATTGAGAAAAGTCGATACTGGAGAACTTTTATAATGTGAAACCATCTATTATTTCATTAGGGAAATTTGACTTATGGTGGGTGGTCAGGGTTCACTGCAAACAAACAAGCCATCACTGACTGATGGTTTACACTCGGGGAGGTTTAGAAACCCAGCAAAATGTCACCGAGATACTCGGTGGCTTTCAAAACAGTGGTGTTTAGACATGTTAAAGTGTAGTTCTGGTAAATGCTATATAATTTTGAAACGCCACTTTTCTCACTACAGTTCAATCAGAAGCAGAGAAATATGTTCTAACTCTGCTGATTGAAGTAAAGCTTAATTTCCAAAGTCCTGAATTGACTTTCGATTCACATTAAGCCTCATTTTGCATATCTCCATGGAAATGCAATAAAAGAACGCAAGACAAAACTGTCCTGTAGTAGTGATGGCACTACAGTAATAGCTCTGTGTCATTATCACAGTTGGAAATGGCTTTGAAGTTGCCATTCTTACACAGTCCATTATAGCACTGATTATGTCTTGATGAGTATATATAGGCACAGACCCTGCTTGAGTAACAAAAGAATCCACTGCCTTTGAAACATTGTAATGTGTTGGTGTTGTATGTATTCTTTGTTCTGCCAGTGCATCCCATTGAATCGTTCATTATATGGTATTGTGCCACCACCAACCCCAAAACCCCCATCTCCCATAAAAGTGTCTCACAAATGCAACCAAAACCTCCAGTCCGTAAGGATGAAAGTTAAGAAGCTTTCGCCGTTCAGTCTGATTTCAGTTCTTTTGGCCAGTAGGTTTGGTCGTCTCAGACTGTATCAGCATTTCTAAGAGCTATTATCACACTGAAAATCTGACTGCTGCACGCCTGGAAAACTTATGTGCTGCAAAGTGTGTTGCATTATTATAACAAGCAGCAGCTGTCAAGTCATTAGCAGGGGGATAACTGCATATTTGACAGTAATTTTTAAACTCACAATAAATCAACAATAAAATGAATAAAATTTTTGGCACCATTTGCCTGTCCTCGAGGCACCACAGCATGCCACAACACTCACTTCTGGAACCACTGCTCTATAGCATTACACAAGCCAGTAGTGGCTGGCAGTCCTGACTGCTCAAGTCATGGCAGAGCCGTATGCCTTCTCCATAAAAGTGGTTGACACAGCATTACTCTTCATTCAAACTCCACCTCTTAATTCATTCAGTAAGCTTCCTTCTGGCTCCTGACGGCGAACGCGATTGCCTAGCTTAGCCGTCCAAACCGGCAAACTAACATCTTGGTCTCTGAACAACTACAGTGTTCTTCAGTCGCTTGTGTAATTCTTCAACATGCAGCAGGCTTTGAGAAAGTGCATCGGCTGTCGCCATGAAACTGACACACCCCTGTTAGCTGACCAAGCTAACAGTGTTAGCTACTCTTAACAGAGTTAGGTAGCAGAAGCTAGCCTCGATATTAGTTTTGCCAAACCTTCCTGTCACCCTCATTGTGGCTAGCTATCCCAATATTCCTTAACAGGTCAGAAAAAGTGCGTGGTATTTGCTTCAGGCTGCAACATGCCCTAACACCAGCCAGCCAGGCAACCTTAGAAATCATGGGCACTCATGTTATCAGAAAACAGCGATTATGGGAAAGGTAGCCTCAAGTTTTGTAGAGTTCAGCTGGTGAAGGAGACAGATAAGGCAGCAAATATTTAGGTAAAACTGCATAAAGCAAGATTTTGATGTGAGAATATCCCTCTTTTGGGCCACAATTACATGTCGTATTCCTGTAGATCCTGTAGATTTGCCGTATTTGTCCAGAAATACCTGTACATCACATGTAGAAAATAAAAATCTCAAGAGTGAAATACAAACTGTCTTCTAAACAGACCAAAAGAAATAGCTCCGTCCAGTCATAATCATCTTTTGCCACTCTTCTCCATGTGGCTCTTTTGCATAAAGCATCACAGACTGGCTGGGTTGGCAGACGTGCATGCTGTATCTATCTTACTGATAGCACTTTGGATGATTTCTGGAAATGGAGTTCAACTTTTTCAAAGAGTTCCTGGAGCCGCTTGGAGTTGCCTGTTTAAAACTCAGCAAATCGATTTTATGGGTTCAGTACTGAAAGGACCAGACAAGACAATGGTGCAATCAGCCATAATTTTTCATCAGCCCAGGTCTAAAGTTTCACCAGGTTCGAGGTGTGTAGTCTGAACATCCTGAGCTGCCAGAGAATACACAGGTTAAACATTTTGCTCTGGAAGAAAATCTGCACTTGAGCAAAAAAGTGGTGCAGAATGATGTATGCAGAATGATTTGGCCTTCATTGGACCACAGGATACCTGAAAGAATAGCTGAAATGGGAGGATAGGGTGGATTTGACGCTAAATGAGCTTGTCAGAGTGTGGATGAGGAACCGGTAGAATGGGTTTTGTGTTTGGCCCCTCTAATGTTATGTAACTCGTGACCATGAGAAAGAGGGAGACCCCAACATCACGTCTCATCCTCCAGAGAGAGAAAAAAAAAAAAAAAAAAAAAAATTAACAGTGTCAACAACCAGCTATTGCATTTTCTTTCACTGATCAAAAGTAACTTCCACGTATTACAAGGAAAAGAAATTATTTCTGCAGTGATCACCGTGATATTCTTGATGCTCCTGACAAACTGCCCAATGTTAACACCAATTTTACTCTAATGAATCTCGGGTGCCAAGAACAACAGGCTGCTCTTGTTGCAGGAAATACATCCTTGGCCAAGAAATGTAGTAATGATGCCACCTTTAGAGAAATGACAAATGAATCCTGGGAAGCGGAACTGCTGGGAGAGAATGGTTATTCTAGTTTATAGATACAGAGCAGAAAAACTACTTCACACCATGGGCCTCATTCATCAAGGTGTGCTGCATTATACAACTTGTAATATTTGATTGTATTCCATGGTGCAACATGGTAAACCTAAGGCTGTGTCCAGACCATCAGCAATACTATATTTAAATAACAGTCCTCTCTGGGTTTCTGCGGTGTTTGCCAAATTCAATTTAAGACTTTTAAAGACCTTTAAATACCACACAGAATACAATTTAATGATGGAAAACCAGCAGGGACAATAAGGCCTACAATTATTTATAAAGTACATGAACTTATTGACATTTATATTACATTTTTTCAGTACTTCCCAGCTGCATGTAACAATAAGGTCTAGTAATATCATTAATCAATTAATGTGACCTGGACCCAGAGGTGGCAGAAAATGGATGGATTAACCAATTAAAAAGTAATTAATTTAAGTTCATTTAATTTATTGCTAAAACTGACACTAAGCCATTATAAATCTACGAGTTTCCTTTAAACTTCTGGATGTTATTATTTAAACTGGCCTTCCTAAGTCCTATTTCACCTTTTAACCAGTAACTGTAGAAACACAGAGCATTTCAGAGCATTTAAATAATAAAAGATACTTTCGGTCTGGAAGCCTGCTCAGACATAGCTAAAGTGGCTGCTGTCCTGATCTTAATGCCAGAATCTTTTCTGTTGTTCTGCCTTTCGTGGAACCCAAAGTATAGCCACTTTGAAAATGCAGACGTAAGCTTGACACAAGAAGTCTAGACACAATATTTATTTTAGAAAGCAATACATTCATCCTATACACCAGCTATTCGAGGAAACCTAAATCTAATCTTTAAACAATGAGAAAGGAGCAGAAAATTGCTCTTATTTCCAAGCAGATTATGTGACTCTCCGTATTTGAATGAAAAAAATAGCACAGTGCGATGGAGAGCGTGACAGGCCATAATACATTTCATGAGTAATTATGAATGCATAAAGTAACCCCTTATATAGAAAAAATGATGCAAAGGCTTTAATAATTCAACTAAACCTACTGTACAACAAATACTGCTAAATCAGCACATGCAGTACATACAGTAACACTGCTCAAAATCTGCTGGTGCCCGAGGCAGAATTCACCCCATAGTATGCTGTGTTCCCTTCAGTTTAACAAACATGGCCCATTTGGTTGAACCCAATTCTAAAATGTGCCTTAGGGTTATTGCTGTAACACTAAGAACATCCACTGAGAAAACGTGGACATGCACCATGTGAAACATTTCCCAGGGCGCCCGCTACTCACAATCAAACATGTTACTTAAGAATAGCCTCCAAGAGTACTTGCAGTGGTGCGAGCTGATGAAGCACCAAGAAAGACATTTACAAGAGTGGGTGGTACAGCGTGTAAGGTCCCTCAGAACTGTGGTTGCTGCAGAGAAACCTTCCTTTTCTTAGCTTTTTTTTTGATATTATGAAGCAGAAACCTTACTCTAAACCAGATTCATGAGAATTAAATAGTAGTACTGATGACTGTAAAACAACAACCGTTCAATTAAAACCCACCAAAGGGAGAAAGATGGTAGTTAATTAATATGCAAACAGGGCAGTTATCCGCTGTGTCAAATAAGCATTTAAATTCTTCATTGCGACTGATTGCTCAGTGAATGTGCATTTTATACTAGGGCGGAATGTGTCACCTCCAACTGCAATTGAAATGAACAAGTTATACATCATAATGTCTTAACAAGCTGTACGAGGTGAAAATTTTAGTCGCTGACGTTGAGAAGCTCTGTGAAGCTAACGTTATCTTCAGCCGCTACAGCGTTGAGCTTTCAACAGTAGTAACAGGAGTTGTCACTCAAAGATCAAAACACTGACAGATGACTTACAGGCAGCTTTTCATTATTACCATAAGTGTAGCTGTTATCAACCTTTGAAATCTTGATTGTTTTTTAAAAATATTGAGTGATGTTTAGTATACCATTGATGTAATCTAATTTTTTCTATAGAAATCTACCAAACCTGATTGGTATGAAAAGCAGGTCCCTTAGCGTGACCTTAATGGCAAGTTAGAAACAAGCAACGTCGTCATCTAATATGATTGTTTTCATGTGGAAACAAAACAGATTTCCAATTATGCTTGGAGTAAAATTGGCATTTTTAATACTCAGTAGGCAAAAATAGGCCTGGAGTTTAAACAAGTGCAATTGCAATATTGTTCCGGAGAATAGCAGATTGATCATTTGTCTCTATCTTATACTGCAAGAAAAATAGGACATCTGTAGTGAAAAGCAGCAGAAAAGCTTGAGAGAATTCCCGCATTACATTCCCCGGCTCTTTTCATAACCACAGCTTGAAAAAAAAAAACAAACATGGGGATTTTTGTGTTTAGCACAAACGACAACTTTATTCATGATTGGACCTATTCAATCCAGTTGAATCTGGGAAAATATTTTAGGCCAAATGAATTTTACTAATACCGAAGGGAAATCTGGGTTATTGCAGCAGCAAAAGATAAAGACAGAGAGCGATACTGCAATAGGCAGCAAATTGCATGGTGTAATTTTTAGTTGTAGTAGGGAAGAGGAGGCTTGCTTCATTATCAGTAGGCTTCAAAACCTTGTCCAACAGCCTACAGGACTGTGACTATGCTGTTAATAATCCGAGGATAAAATAATCCACCATAATATGCTCTTCTCAGCTATCCACCGCCTGGCTATCTCAAGGGAACTACTGGCGGACAGCCTTCCTAGCCCTCTTTAGCCGGAAAACTTTATATGAGGAGGATGGTAAAAAGCAAGAGGATTTCAGGTGGCAATAAGGTAACTTAATCTTTAATAAGTAAAAAAATTAGAGCGTCATCAGCTTTTATTATTCACCGGTGTCAAAAAATCTATCCAAAAGGTTTATAGTAGGGTCCAATTGCAACAAGAAAAATGGATGATGAGTGACTAACAGTGAGAGGGCACAGAGGCAGGGAGTTAACAGTGTGAGAGAAAAAAAATGAGCATGAGCATCTTGGTAGGTTCGGGGCGTTTCTCTGCTCTGTGTTTCATTCATGATTAATCGGCTTTCAGACTGTAGCACTTCTTTGATATCACACAGTGGGTGCACTCAAAAAGAAGATATGCCTTAATGCTCTGCTGACCTGATGCACAACTATCCTTTGATTAATGAGAGGGCACAATTTAATTACTGGCTTTTCCTTCAGGAATCTTTAAAGACAGACTTAGCTGGGGGACTTCTCTCTGTAGAGGAGTACTGTCCACTCTTACCTACTTGTGAGGTGCAGATTTAAATATTTTCCACCAGAGTAGAAGTTTCAGCAACATTTGCTAGCTACTGTATACAGGTGTCTTTTTCGGACCTGAATTTATGTATTAGGGCTGTCACTTTTAAATCGAAATTCCAACTATGGTTGAATGAAGAAAAAAATTAAACATTCAATCTATAATGATCTGTTCTACATCTAATTCAAAATTTAAAGTGTATAAATGCCCTGTTGCCCTAATAATAAACCGGTTACTTTTGTTCGCTTAGCCAATCAAACATTTGAGAAAACTGGCAAACCCTGCTGAACAGAATCACAACACTACAGAATTTGAGAAGTAATGTGTGCAAGCAAAAAAAAAAAAAAATTATGGATAAAGGTAAGGCTGTTTGCTAAAATAATTTGGGGGAACTAACTGAAACGCAACCCATACCCCGAGTGTTAACCCTTTGCTACATTTGCTACATTCAAACAAAAAGTTTAATTTCAAATAAAAAGTGACAGCCAACTGTTACATACACTGATCCATCTCCGCCATCATTTTTTGCCAAGAGTCTTGTGATATACCAGGGGCCTAAGTACACTGCTTTTAAAAATACCTGATAAAAATGGTTGTTTCTCCATCAGTCAGAGTTCTTCTGGAAGATTTATATTTCCATGAGTTTGTCAAATAAACATAAATTCTTATCTACAGTATACAAGATCTCAAATTGTTTTTCATGACAATTTAAATGAACCCAAAATCTTTTTAAAATGACTGATTATATTTATTAAAAACTAAAAAAAAATCTATTTTATAGAAAATAGGGAATAAAAAAAATAAGTTCCTGATTACTTTTAATTATTTAAAAAAAACTGTCTCAGATAAGAGAAAATGCTAGTGTAAACACACACATGGCAAGATTGTAATGTAAACTCATTTTTGACTCTTGGAACATAGCATTGTCTGTCCACAAGTACGTGTTTCCTTGATCAAGTACATGAAAGCCTTTTATTTTCCATGTTGTACAAAGACCTTTCACATAAGAAATATACGTTTCACCATCTATGAAGTGCAGGAGATAAAAGAAATAATAAACTGTAAGTTCTTAAAATGAAAGGCCATTTCATTCAAAGATCTCACCAGTTGAATATGTTTAAATGATCTAATTCTTGTCTATATAAAATCCTGTCATCATTATATAGAGGCTACAGTAAAGCCACATCCAATTCGGTTACAATGCAGTCTGACATTCACAGTAAAACATGCTTCTGACAGTATACATGTCATTGTCGGTGCACATTATACAGGGGCTGAATTCCTCACTTGTTTCCCATCTTATTTCGGAGGCTCACTGTTATATCAGATAGCGCAGTGATGGTGAACATAGCACAGACAATCTTGACTGCACTGCGAGAGTCATTCATATACACATACATACATACATACATACATACATACATACATACATACACACACACACACACACACACACACACACACACACACACACACACACACACACACACACACACACACACACACACACACACACACACACACACACACACACACACACACACACACACACTTACAACAAAGACACAATCCAATTAAGTCACCACAGCAACCTCGGGTTCAAAAGACGTCCAGCAAAGGAGGTCAGAGAAGATGAAACACATTTCGAATTTAACACTTTGCCGTTTGATAACCTGAATGGAAAACTTGACAACCCATTTGCCCCTCCATCACCTCTGTTCTGGCAATGTTATAATAACATGCTCACTCAAGCTGACAAAGTTTCACACTTTCATTTTCACTCGGAAATAAATACACTCCAGAAATACACAGCGCAGGAAAAAGGAGTGATGGAGCATCTGAATGACTTAGAGAGACAGGAAATTAAAAGTGAGGAGAACTGATAACAGTAGATGTGTTTGAGGAGTGAATGGGTCTAATTACTGTAAAAGTCAAAAAATGTCTGATGTAATACATTCAGCAATCCAAAGAGAATGTATCGGTTGGAAAAAGTTATGGGTGAAGGATGGAAAGACAGTAATTAATGAAGGCTTTACAAACTTGCCAAACGAATCTTCCCGGTTACATCAAAGTATAGTAAACACCTCAGCATCTGACAGCCAACACAAACCTGATGTTAATATTGTGACTGGCTCAAAGTGGCACACTCTCAAAGAAAGGCAAACATAATTGGCACTTTAATTGGATGTGACTTGGACTCGCCGACTATCTAGTTAATCAGTTACCTTAATTTTATCCAAAAGACCAATTGTTTCCAATGATTTCTAAAAAAAATTCTGCCTCTAATGTTCTTGTGTAAGCAGATACTTTATCAAGAAGAAAACAAAAAAGTCAATCTTACTGCATCTGCAGATATGTTCTGTTGTGGTAATCTTGATAATAAAAGTGTAGCAGTAATTTAGAGTAAATCCCAGAGCCATGCATCACTTGGCACTAATAGTTGTACTTACTAATCCTAGACTGGAAGCCTCTGCATGTTGTTTGGCTACAGCTCCATAATCAGTCTTCCTTATAGACTGAGTATTGTACTGTACAGTCTCTTGTAATGTAAAACGACGTTTTATACAACATACCTAAAGACAAATGGTAGCAACTGGAGCCAAAGCCAGTGAAATAAATACATAACAGTATTATCACAGTACAATTTTAAACAAACAATATTGTAAAAACTATAGACCCGGTATGTGCTACAAAATCATATTAAAATTATCTGACAGTTGATATTCAACATGATGCATAAGTGGTTTCATTTTTAATCACACTAAATAAATTCAAATTTAGGAAATTATAAAACATAATGATGATGAATTAAATAAACGCCTTTGCTTCTCCAGGACATCACTTCACCACTGACAAATATTTTAATCTGTATTTCAACTTCATCTATATCTAGAAAAATAGATCCATTTATTCTAGCTCATATTTATAGATGATAACTACATTACAGTGATACTTAAAAAGAAATTTAATTATTCTAAAAATTACATTGGAAAATGAAATTCTATTCTATTCTATTCTACCATTAGTGGTGACTGCTATGCAGTGTTTCACTTATGGTACTAATGACAAACTGCTGATAAGTTACATTTGATAATTATAGCTGAAGATATCAAATATCATCTTATTTATCCTGCATGTAGCTCTCTGTCCTATCTTTGGCTGATGAGCTAATATTAGCCCATTAAGACGACATGTTAACCAGCAGTCACTTCCGAGCCATTTCCAAGCTGCCGCTCTGCACTGCTAAAGTCCCAATTTTATAACCACAATGTCGTTTGACAAAATCACCATTTACATAAGTTAAAGACAACGGTTTTGCTGTGATTTCGGCTATATTTACTTGTAAAATGATAACTCTCAGAGAAAGTTAGAAACTCACTCACATTTATGTCAGCTGTCATGACACAGAGAGGTGCGCCTGCGGACGGAAAGCCCAACCTCACGCTTAATAGGCAATACTGGCGTGAGGTTCTATAGAAAGTAGCTAAAGTTTGTCCAAAAAAAATGCTAGAACTTGCTAAAGGGGATTGATAAATTGGTAAATCTAGCAACAAAGGTGCTAATATGGCAACAATGCCTTTTAAACAACCTACATGACGCAACAGAAACTGTTTGTGCCAATCCGTTTTGAAAGTAAAATGGCCAGTAGGGAAACTCCTACACTCGGCCGGCCGACCAATGGTTTAACTTCAGCACTAAGTAACGCGGCCTTGGTGTGACTTTATCAGTCAGTCAGTCAGTCAGTCAGTCATGGACATTCGCGTTTATAGGGCTGGCCCCGCTGTTGCAGTCCAGCCAAAAATACAAAGCCTGCTAACAGCTTTGATTCTGTTCTTGGTTTTATGGGGGACAACTGGGCATGGACGGGTCTTAGTGATGGGGCAGTTTATGTTTTAAGGACGTCATTGTCACAATGGCTTGATCTGTCTCAAACCCACGATTTGAGGATGATAATTTAAAAGTTTTGATATTAAAAGCACTTAAACATTCTGTGCACCAACACAATTTTTCGCCAGTGTGTATCAGGTATGTTTCTCTCTTGGCCCATTGTGCTGCTTCTTCGTAAAAATCATTCATCATTTTTTTGATGGTCTGATGATGAATGGTCTGCTGGTCACCCTAACCAAGTCTACATAATATGCATTGATATCAGTTTCATTGGTATAATGGATTATAATGGAATCTGAGCACAGTGAACCAGTGAGTTGTAATCTATAACAAACATTTGGGAAGAATTTAAAGTAGAATCTGGTTGTTCCTCCTGTCCACCTTAGCAAGACATTGATCCTCAAATTGAAGCAAATGTATGTGTATGCAAAAAGAGAGAGAAACAAGAAACAAGTAGAGTCTGAGGGAAAAAAAGTAATCAAATCCCAAGGTAAGGGGCAAAAATTGGATCCAGCATTCATTAAAAGCCCTACATACAGTACGCCTTGTAAGATCTATCACTGTTGCAGTTCCTACCTTGGAGGAATATGAATTATTCATTGTGTTCATATTACTTTAAACATAATTCAATTTAAGAATCCTTCTAAGTGAAGGCTGATATTTTATGGTTTAAGACTTTCACTGACCAGTGTCTGATGTAAGAGATGCATGATGAGACATAAGCAAAAAACACAACCTCTATAATCTAAAAACTTATAAATGAGGCCCTTAGTCAGACACAAAAATCAAACCACTTATCAGCTGGTGGGAGACGAAAGTTCATCCACCTTTTATATCCACCCCGCAACCTTAGTGTTAAACCTTACATCTGTTGGAGCCCTAAGTTCCACTGCTCATTATAAACACATCCACCAGTGGGCTGAAACAAGACCTTACCAATTATTTTTTTTTTGTGTCTTTAAGACATCCAAATTGCATTAAAGCAATTCAATATAAAGAGGCAGATAGACAAAGGTTAAGATGATTGGGTTAAGCCAGTTCAAGGCTGATTTTGATTGAACAAAGTCAGTAAACTTTCCTTTTGCTTTGCAGTTAATTATAGGAGACAGTAATGGATGGGTTTATGCTCGAAACACATTTGCCATGACTCTGCCCTGCATCTTGTTAATTCCCAAATGCAATCATTGTTTTTATTTTCAAGTCATGCAAGGGGAACTCTGTGGGTTACAACATAGTATCTTCATGTATCTACTCAAAAGGAATCAGGAACTGACCCTAAAACAGTGATCCATTAGACGCCCTTTATATGCAGTATGTTAAGGAAAAGGGCTTCAACATAGGGTCAGGGAGAAACAAAAATAGAGATATTAAAACAACTTCTATTACAAAAGGTTTAAATAGGTTTAAACCTTAAATGCCCATAACGTAATTAAATGCAGAGCAGAAGATGAAGATTAGATTAGCTCTTATTAAACAAGGTAGTACTGTATATCCCATACACTGTATATCCACAGTATGTGGATAAGAATTCTGATGAAACTGGACATGTGACAGAGTTCCAGAGATTAGGAATTATAAAACAGTAAATGTTAATCTACTGTGTTACTGGAAATCTGTTGTGCTTCTTGGACATTAATTACCTTGCGTTTTAATCTGTGTCTATTTGCTGGTTTGATGTTGGTTTGTTGCTAGCCAATTGGGCATTGCTGAATTTTAAAAAAAAGTAATTATCCAAGTGAAAAGATTTGTGAGATTTAAACAGTACCATGCAATGATATTAAAGAAGCTAAGAACTGCCTGTGAATATGACTTATCCTTTTCACAGTGTGAATGAAAATAAATCATCTCTGACTGACATTTGTTGAAGATAATTATTTTGATTTTCAAACAGTGGCAACATACATAGAATTTATCTCAGCTGGGAAAAAATAATGTAACAAACAATAAGCAAGACATTAGTTGCCTGCAATTTAGACAGAAGAAAGGCAAGAGCAGATACTGAATGATGGAAGCGTTTCCTATACATAGGCTCACCCAGGTAGATAAAATCACTCGGTTTCAGCTTCAGGTAATTTTAAAATTAGAACGCCTTATTTTAGTCTTTTCAAACTATTTCATTTTTGGCCACACACCTGTCTGAGTTGCGTGCGCTGCAGTAAATTGCATGTGAGGCGTGTACGTAACATCGGTAAATTGTAGCATTTACAGACAGTCGCAATGTGAGGCGTTAATGGGACATCTGTAAATTATAGCTAAAGAAAATAACCTGGGTTACACTCTCCCCCTCTAAACCGCACAAGTCTCTGCATGCACATCTGTCACAAGCTACGCCACCCACCACCACAAATAAATTCTCAACCGGTGGGAAACACTGGATGGTGAGAGCAAACACAAATTCACATCACTACAGTATCTTAGCAACTGACAAACACTGATTAGCCACGACATTAAAACCAATTACAGCTTTTAATGTCTATTTTTTTGGCACATATACAAAAGTGCTGAAGGCAGGGATGGAGTCTGACACAATGGCAACTATTAGGCTGGGGAGGTCCCACATACTCATATCTAAATCAGGAAGCAGCTATGTGACTTCTTCTATAAATCTTGAATTGTCTTGAAAGACTTACTGGGCAACAATACAGTCAAATTCTTTTCTCTGTCATACAGGCAAATTACATTAATGTAGTTTGGCAGACAGTTAGAGGTGGGTGTCAGACAGGGCTTGTAACCGCTGCTATGCCTTACAGTATATATAGTATATTTTTACCTCCCACTGAGAGAAAATCCAAGGTAGGCTCTCAATACAGTTACGTATACAGTATTAAGCATATTCGACATTTGATATATGTTGCGATGTTAAAGTGTTTTATTTGACAGTGTTACACTGATGATAAATGTGTTTGGAAATCTACAGAACATGCAAATGTACAGTCTATCTGCGACTTGGATGATGGTGCACGCTTAGTTTGACAAATTTTCACTTCTGGTTTTGATGAATCTAGCTGTTTTTAAAGGGGCACTAAACCAATTTTATACATGAAGTTTGTCATGAGCAATTTTACTTAAACCCTGATGATGTCATCTGGGTTTTCGTAGCTTGGGCCTGGGACATAAAATTTTTAACAGGACATCTGGACCCCAAGGCCCATCTGCCAGTATGAGTCCACAATGCTTTCAGAACTGAACTTACTCTCTTCCACTTGTGTGTCAAGCTGTCTAATCATGTGCCGCTCCTCTGCACCAGTAAACTGACTGGGGTCGGACTTCCACAGCTTTTCAACAGCAAGTAAACAATGCTGTGGACATTGAATTTTCAGGCTTGGCTCATTAGCAGCAACCAAAGGTGTCAGACCAGGTGACAGATGGACTGACATTTCCAAAACAAGAGAGAGAGAGAAAAAAAACTCATCATGCTGCTGCCTGTAGAGGCCTGAGGAGCTATGGATACTGAGCCACAAACCAAAAAAAATGTCTCAGAGTAAATGCAATTGTAGAAAAAGACTCCAAACAAGGTATCTCCTTTTTAAAGCTCAGGTGATCAGAGCAGTGAGGCTGAACAGACAGGAAACCTGCACTGCACTGGGGGCTGGAAACAAAGTTGAAATAAGTTGAATAGATCTTTTCCACAGCATTTTCACTTGTCAAAAATGGGAGTAACTAATAAAGACAACTGACAATAATGATTTTGGACCTTGCGTCAGAACCTAATTCACCTGGGAAATAAATAATAAGTAATAAAGAAATAAGAGTATTGTAATGTTGGCAAGGCTGTCAATATCCATGTAAAAAAGATTTAATCAAAGTGAATTGATATGCTAAGTAAAAGGTGGACTGAGCTTTGACACGGAAGAAAAGAACGGGTGATGCTCAACAAGCAACATGTCAATCAAATCCAAAGTATGAGTAAGCAAGTGAGGCCTTGTGTCTTATGTGTGAAGGGGTTTTGGCAGTTTTGGCAAAGATTGACTTTTATTTTTGTATTTGCACACCAGAAACTAACGGGAAATATGAATGAAGCTCTTGATAATGTTATTTCATTAAAATTCAGCTTTTTAATCAATTACATTGGCAGTGACTGCGGTGTGACAGAAAAAGTTGTGGAGCCTCTGCTGCAGCTGCTATAATTATACTTATTCATACTGTATATACGATAAACAAGTTTACTTTTTTAGGGGACCAACCCATTCAGTATTCTGCACTTCAGAGAGCAACACGACTGCATTATCTTGTCTATCCAAAGTTCTCTGTCCTCTACAAAGCCTCCACAGGTATCAGTTTGGCATAGTCAAAACAATCACGTACAACAGTGCTGCTGTAAACATGGCTACAGCCCGTACACTGACAAAGGATTCCAAAGACCCTATACGTTCCCCCCAGAATGTTTCAGGTCAAACTGAGATATTTTTGAATAAACTGTGAAGTAAAGTGTTTATGGCAATTTTGTTATGTCAAGTAATCAATATGTATTCAAACATAACAAAATAATCCATCCAGTCTCCATAGAGACTGAATCCTCCTAGTCTAAGGGCTCGACTCAACTCAGGGCTGTCCTTCAGCAATAAGAGACTCTCATATGTTCAGAACCCTTCGACTGCCTGCTGTCTGTTTGGAATTTGTCTCCATGGCAACTGACCAGACCGTCTGGCTTCAGCATAGCCACACTGATGAAGTGGTGTGTTATGATAATACTCACTGGAGGATATAGACCTGTAAGTATGCAGTACATTTGCAAGATCCTCAATGGATTTAAGTCCTCACCAACTGCAATTTAAGTAAAGCATTCTTCTCACCCGGAGGTGTGTATGCAAGAAGCAGAGGATCAACAGTGAGAGAGGAGAGTGCCAACACTGATGAAACATATGAAGGAAACATAGTAAGTTATATGAATACCATTTACCACATTCTACTCAAGAGGGGCTACTGAAGCAGTAGCAGTCAAGACACAAAAAGGGGCAGTCAAGTGGTAATACAAAAAAAGAAAAGTACATGAGTATACTAGATAAAATCGTGGGTTTTCTCATGAAGTTCTGTGTCTCACCTTAGCACACCACCTGGCACACTGGCCTCACTGGATGGTGTCTGAAGCCTCTCTTCCATGCTCACGGCCTGAGGACCGAGCCCTCCTTCTGCTATTTGTCCAGCTCCTGTCTGCTGCTGCTGCTGCTCCTCCTCATCGTCATCCTCCACCTCCTCATTACCTGGCTTCTCCTTCCCTCGCCCCTCACTCTCGTTGTCGCTCTCCTCACCTAAGATGTCGTCCACCTGTTTTTTAAAAATTGTTTGTTTTAAAAAAAGAGCTTTTGTGAGCTATGGTTTTGTTTTTTGTCAGGATTAGATCACGGGGCTTTTGTATCTTTCAGAGCATATTCCATGAGTAAAAATCCATTCCTTTTTTTTTTTTAAGTTTACATATTAACATTTTGCAGCATACATACATACATACCTTAACTGCCAAAAATATCCTTGCATTTTACATATAGACCATGCTCATGTGCTGGTAAGATCATTTAATTCTCTGCTTCCAATGAACACCAATTATTATGTCATTATTTTGTATAAGACATCCACCAAATCAGAGCAAAAATTTACTAAAGTTAACGTTTAGGAAATTTCATGGCTTAACTTTTATTTGTAGGTAATCATTACATAAAAATAATGAAATGTCTTATTAAAGGAATGACCCCTGCTCAAAGTATCATCAAGAGGAACCACGTGCATTAGCCAGTTCCTTTGATGCACTGCAGATTCCAATTATGCATCTAATTTTAACAGGAAAGTGTTTTTCCTTCTATAAATAATTGGGTTACATTATGGACTATAAGCTCCATATATGGTTAAATTTGGGGCCAACAGTTAGCGTGTCATTTAAGCAACAAGAGCCTGATCAATACAAGATGGTTGAGGGCGATAATTTTGCATGATATGTAAGTGTTCTTAAAAAAAATAAATAAAAAAATAAATAAAAAAATAAATAAAAAAATAAATAAATATCAGCAACTCATTCATCATATATTAGTCAACATCCTTTTTTTTTTTTTTTTACATAAACACACAACCTTGAATGAGCCCTTGAAAGAACAGTTGAACATTATGGGAAAGCTATGGGCAGAAGCCAATTAGCTTAGCCTAGCATAAAGACTGGAAAGAGGTAACAAAAACAAACCAAAAAAAGATAACAAGATCCCCCCACCAGCACATTAATGGAGAAAAGGTCGTGCAATTAACCGTATGTAAAAAAACAACTTGCCGTTTTGACACTTTTTTATTAATGGATTAAATAAACAAGATATAATGTGTTAATTAGTGAGCTTTGGAGGAGCTAGTTGGCAGATTTTGTTTACTTTAGAAAGAGCCAGGCTAGTTGTTTCTCTGTTTCTAGTCTTTGTGCTAAGCTAAGTTGCCTGGCTGCCTGCAGTAGTTTTGTATTTACAGTACAGAAATGAGAGTGGTATTGATTTTCTCACGTAACTCTAGTCAAGACAGCGAATAACTGTATACAACAAAATGTCAACCTATTCCTTTAAATTTGGTGATAAAAGATTTGTCGACATAGGGCAGCAGGTACTGGATTTTGAAGGCCGACACTGATATTGATATTTGAGAGTTTTAATAAAGCGTTAACAATTTACTGTGATAATCTTTCTTTTGTGTAAAAAAATGTAACAAACATTTTTTAATGAGGATCCCCAAAATTTAACATTTTAAGAATTGTGACCAAGATATGTTCTACAGTTGAAAAATGAACTTGTCACTGCTCTCTGGACAATCTATGGTATCAAGGTTTCTAAACTAACTGAAATGAATCTTTGGCACTTATGTATTGAAATTTTCATGTGTTGCTTTTTATCTATCAACTGATCTATACACTATGCCGATACAGATATATCTGTGACAAGCTGGAATGATTTATCAGACAGGCTCTGAAAGTGACTTTTTAAATGAATGCAACAAATCAGGTAATAAACACTATGATTCACCAGTAAAATATAATGCTGTCCTATACAGGAAGACCACAATCTACAGGCTCAAGAAACCAAAGCAGCATAAATCAAATCTCTGGTACTTCTTAGGACTAACAAAGGTTAGGACTAACAAATATTATAGTGACAAGGATTGATTTATTTTTGTCCACACAAATCAGATGGAATAATATTTGAGGCAAGGTAATAAACCCATCACATCAGATGTCTGTCATGAGGAAACAATCCAAACGCAACAAAGTAAATCTGTCCAGTGGGACACCATCAAAAGTTATGTTTTGGGCATTTTTATACTGTATTTTGATAGGAAATCTGGGGAAAGAGAGTAGGGGAATGACATGCAGCAAATAGTCCAGCTGGCCGGGAGTCGAACTGGGGACGCGCTGTCCAGGGCATTTAAACCCATGTGGTATGCACCCTAACCACTCGGCTATTGGGCCACTTCCAGCCCATCAATCTTCTATTCTTTAAAAGCCTCATCATTTATACTGGCCCAATGTTACTGGCTATTTAGAATAGGTTAGCCAATTGACAACCATCAAATCAGTGGAAATCTGAGGTGAATATTGCCACAGCAAATATGCAGCCTCTTGTCCACTGACTCATTATCAGCATGTAGCTGGGGGGAAACTGGGATTAATGCAGAGGGATGTTCTCTTGGGGCTAGACCCAGTATCATTACTGGCATCCAGAAAAGCTCATTAAAGCCTTGTTGTTGGTTATTTGGACAGCCACAGAGAGCCTTGGTAAAGGTAGAAGGCAAGAGTGCCTGAAACAAGATAATATTATATAAAATAAATACAAAAACATGTTGCCTCTGGCTCCATTTGCTGAATCAATTTTAAATGAGAATGACCCCACAAGGCACTCACGAATTACAGGGTGGGATACAAATAATAAAGCAAAAGGAGTTTTGTTTGCTCCCTAATTATCAGCAACATGCAATTCAACATTTTATCAAAACCCAACTAAAACGTTTCTCTTCTCATGGCATTTTCCCCATCCCTATCTCCCCATGAGCGCTAACAGCAACAAATTATAGGGCCTTTTCTTTTTGTCAGCTGCTATGGATTTAAAAGTACCACTATTTATCTGTCAGTATGGCGGCGATAAAGAGAAATCTAGACATAGACAAAGGACAGGGGGTATAAACTGGACTTCACACAGCAGATTGGCCTGCAGAAGAAGTATATACTGAAGGCCCATATAACCATGCTCAACAGATATCCTAACAGAATCCATGTGCTTTACTTTTAAAGTTGTAATGAAATTAAAAATCAGTGTACATATTTGGTGTTCCTTTTGACATGTGTACTTATGTGGTCAAAATTGTAATTAACAAAATGAAGAAATTTTTAGTTTAATTTATTTTTCTGTTGGGGTAGCACCTCCTACATTAGTGTTTGACTGAAAATGCTGGTATTGTTGGATACAATTCATATGATTGTTGCAATATCTGTTGGGCACAAAGTAAAAATTGTTCATAATATCACTTCAGCTCCAAAAATGGAAAACTGCTTAGTATCAGTGTTCATATGCCAAACAGGGTTATGACGTCCTTCAGTTAGTGGCAAACTTTGGAAAGTGACAGTGTATCTTCTAGCATTGCCTGCTCTCAGATGTCTGTCAACTACTGCCATGGGAAACGCCACCCCAGGGGCTTGGCTCTTAGAAACTGTAACAATTCTAAAAATATTTTTATCCTCTTTTGTAAAATGGAAAATCTGCCCAGTAGCAGCAGTGTCATTATAGTTTATATTTCCTTACACAATAAGCATGAAGAATTTGCATTTCAGTTTAACTTTAAGAATAAATCACAAAGTGTAAATATTGAAGAATACTTCTTTGACACACAGTACTCGATAAAGTACTAAATGAACAGGCCTGTATGCTGAAGTAGAAAATTAAAAAAAAAGTGTTTTCGGTCCATTTCCCTAACATCCTTTCCCAACAGTGGAAAAAAGCTTATTCCTGAGCACAAAATACATAAATATAAAAGCAAAAACACTTCCATGTTCTGTGTATGCATCAGAGCAATTCTTATCTACTACCAACAAATACCAAGGAGGCACTGCACAGTACAGGATATGGCCAGTGGAGCTATGTCTACTTCTAATCACTACACTTTAAAAACCATTCTGCAGTTCACTATGTCAGGAAGGGTCTCACAGCCTCAGCAGAAATGGAAGCATTAACAATCCCTGCAAACAGTGTGGCAAACTTCCCACAGCATCCTTTTCCTGGCTGTTATCAAAGGCCAAGCAAAAAGCACACCATGAAACTTTTCAAAGCACAGCACAGCTCCATCTCAGTTTAGAGCTAGTTTAGAGTCAGGCTATTGGTCTCATCACTGCAAGCCGAGCTTAGTACAAGTGTGATTCAAGGGCACCGAATTTATTTTTGGCTGAATGCTTCAGTTGCTACACTGTTTTCTACGTTTGTGGTCTACTGTGATGATTTTTCTGTTTGTAGAAAGATGCACAAGATTTAGAGGATGGAGAAGCAAACAAGCAAACAAAACAAAGGAGGTTTTTTGTGCGCTATCTAAATCGTTTTGAATATTGTTTGATCACATGCATATTAGTCACAAAAAACAGAATATAATGGGACACATCAAAACATTGTAAAGCTATAAGATATTGCTTCCAAAGTCTGGACATAGATATATCAGTTTCAGACTCAAATCCAGCCTGAGGTGTGACTCACACTGAAAGATTCATGCGCAGCAAAAGAAGCCGACGGTCATTCATTTTAAATGAATGGCAGCAATTAGGAGTAGCTGTTACTGTGGGAGCAGTGAAATGCAGTTGCCCTGAGCAATGAGCTGAGGCGGAGCTGAGGCCAATTTAACGAAAATTAGTTGCCAAACATGTCTTTGTTTAAGTTCCTGCTGTAACATCTCACTCAGTACTTAATATCTGGTAGACCTTGACAAGTTGGAGCCTTACAGTCAGCTGATGGTAGAAATTTGATTGTTTGTTGCAACACACGTCAAAAATGAAAAGGTGTTTAAAAAAAAGCTTTTCTATTCATCACTGTCTAACAATACAGGTTCAAATCATACCTTAATAATAACCAAGCAATGATGATATTGTTATGGTATGATATGTTAGGTAAGATGTAAAAAGTGGTCAAACTGGTCGATCAGAAGATCAAAGACCTCATGCCACTCTGCTCATAACCATATTCACCTGAGTTACATCAAAGGACGATTGCAATCCAGCTACTGAGTCAAGGGCAAGTCTCATTCTAACGGGAACAATTGCAAAAATAATTCACATCTTCACTCCACATCTGCCTACTCCTACATGAAGGAAAGCTGAAGCACACAAATGTGGAAAACACAACAAACTTTTGAGAACAAGAATTCTTAAGAGGCTCTGCAAACAGGAAGATATTGGCTTCTTTTCACTATCATCTTAGAAAGACGTGCTACGCTGCAGCTGAGGTTAGTCCCGGGTGGTTACATAAGGCTTAACTGAAAACATTACTTTGGAAAAGCTTCAAACATAAAATACTTCAGAGAATTCATTCAGAGACATCTGTCTTCAGAGAGTTTTATATCAATGATGCACTTTTCTGAATCTGTATGGTCCAGAAAATAACTGCAACCAAATTAGTTCTAGTAGAATGGATTCTAATTGTTTGAGGAAGAACCAAAAGTGGACATCTTGCCACAGTCAGATGACTTGAGAGATTTCTGCGGTCGGTGTGAATGCATGAATATTTTCAGCACCACGGATAGCAACACACACTCTGTTTAGGGCAACAGACTGAGGATTTCGCTTTTACTTGATAATGAAAATAACAGTTAATCGCAGCCCTAATCCAGTGGTTCCCAAACTTTTTCTGTCAGGCCTTTGGGGGCTGGAAAAGGTTTCCGGCACCTTAAGTGACAGGTCTCAGCTTTTGATTTTTAAAATTTTTTTTTCACTGTGTCATCATGGATTATTGAATTTAGATTGGTGAGCAAAAATCATTTAAAATTTAATCCAAAAAACAAAGTGTGCAAAAAAATGATGGGGTGTTAATACTTTCTGTAGCCACTGAATAATAATCCAATATTTTGCATACCACACGTTCCCTTAGACCATGGCAATATCTTAATAACTGCTTGTTTTGTCTGACCAAAACCCAAAGACATTAATTTACAACCATGTCAGGCAGAGAAAAGCAGCTAATCTTCAAAATTAGAACACTAATTATTTCAGGACTAAATTACAAACTGAATTACATCAAATTTAATGACTTGCTCTGCCTGTCACATTAGTATCCCGCTTTTGAGTCTTTTTGGAGTTTTGATCATATTCGGAATATGATGTGTACATGAAAGATGAGAAACCTGGTTACTCCATTCCTATAGTCATTATCATTTCACAGTGTCCCAGTTTCTGATTAACTGTGTGCAGGTGAGCCTATATAAGGGCTCATACAGGTGTATGAAACGCTAATATGATGTTTCCAAGTGCAAACATGCAACTGGGATACTAAAAATCCAGTGATAACCGAGGCACTTGTGTAAATCTAAAAGAACTCTAACGTAACCCCAAAGTTGAACTTCGGTCAAAACCCAGTACTAGAAGTGTTTCAAGGATACTGAAAGAAAATATATAGTTTGACACTTCCTTATCAGGCATGGTACATTCCAAATGACATGACACGGCCACATTATAACCCCCCTTATCTGCTGTGCCCAGCCTATAAATAGCATCAGTTGACATGTTTAATCTCCATGGACTCCATGCCAAATTATGCAATTATTGCCCTGGCATTTCTACATACCATAGACTTCACATCTTAACTTGGGCTTTTCAGTCGACACTGAAAAAATTAAATGAAGCTTTTAAATCAACAGAAACCTCATCATCAGCTGAGTGAAACCCTCTGAACCATGTGTCACTTTATATCTGTAGAAGCTCCGTTGGGACAGCTACGATTCGTCACATTAAAGCTGTAATTATTGGTCTGTAAGTCTGTTGCCACAGACCAATAAAGGCTTTCATATACTGCACACTGGATTTGTCTACTCTTTGGTACATATTTGCCCACAGCAAGGTACAGCGCAGGGTCCAATGGCTCCAGCAGCAGGGGACTGAGCTAAAGCACTGGGACAATCTGGCTGGACAAAAAAAACCCCACATTATTTTGCATGTTTGCAAAGACACACGGTTTTTATCAACTAATAACGGTGGTATTCGATTCTATAGCTATCATAATAATACGAGAAAAAAAATCCTAATAAGCCTTTATATTCTGCAGACTGATGCTGAAGCTTTCCTTGTCAGTAGCTCCCGAGGATTATATCTCACCAAGACTGTGAGAGATCAATACCTGCAGGTGGAGGGAGAGCTGGGATCACTGTGAATGATCTCCTATGATCCCAGGCTTAATGAGCCATGTATCTGAGGGCCCCTATGGCGTCACACATGTCAGACCAACATCGCCCTGTGTCTAAATCGTCACCTGACTGTGTAATAATCATTCGCTATTCATTGACTCGCAGAGCCTGAACTCATCAGGATTTCATTTAACTTTGACTTGGTGTGCTAGAACAGATGATAAAGCCACTGTTTTACAGAGATAAAGGCAGTTAAAATCTGAATTCCTCATAGATTAAAATCCAGCCAATAGTACATTCACATTCAACTCTATTTAAAAATTGACTTGTCTTTTAACTGTCCTTTTAAATGCCTTATTTTAAAAGTGAAATGATGAATGAATTAAAAGATCAGGTGTTTACATATTTAAAGACTAGCAAAGATTACAGTAAACATGAAGTACTGACTTGAAGCCGTATAGTCAAGAAATGTAGACTCAAGCAAATTCATATTACTCAATCATCCCTTCCATCAGAACAAAATTTCCTGTGGTGTGAAGACTGGCTGCTCGCTAATGAATTGAAATACAAGGATTTTTTAAATTGTTAAATGTGAGCAAAAAACAACTTTTAATTATGGTAGACAGTTCATGGATGGTGCCATGACACTATAAACAAAAATGGAGTGGGCAGGCAACCTTGTCTGAACTCCTTAGACTACATGTTTACGCTGCTTTCCCATAATTTTCATTATGATGTCATCTGAGCAATAGAGTGAGCTCTGCACATTATTTGTGACAAATTTCTTGGAACCCAATGAAGGACAATGTTCTGCTTGGTAATACTTTATTATGCTCTCCATGCAATTGAGTGCTAGCTAAAATCATACTTTTCTTATCTTGCATTTGTATAGTTGGATTTACCTTAATATCTGCCCACTCCAAGAAACACCAACGAGTTTGAAAGGAACCTCACAATATTTTTCAAATGAATGTGTGTAAGGTGAATGGGGCTTCTTGCAGTGATGAAAGCATAATGAAGAATTATTGCCCTGGCGATCCACTGAACATTTATGCAGCATTTTAGTATCTTTCTGCTTAATGTATTGGTTTTACAGCCCAAAAAGTTTTCTTTCCCTCAGGAGTTGGTGTAGACCAAAATAGAGCTAAAAGATGTGTGAATATTGGACTTACCCTGAACAGCTAACTAGAAACATCTCCAAATGAATTCTGCTATTTCTCTGTTTCTGCTGAAGGTCTAAGTAGAAAAATGTTGCCAACACATTTGCCACAAGTCATTTTGTACAGCAGCACACAAAAA